>NC_089984.1:40470946-40488446 GCF_036417845.1 Apteryx mantelli
ATAGAACTCGCTGACCGTGCCTTTCTCTGATGCCATTTGTCATTTTCAGCGTGCAATAATCAATAACTTGGCTTTGAAATAAATAATATAACAGTCACAATATATTATCTTTCAGGCTTTCCTTATACTAACCATAAAACAGGACTTGCAAAGATGAAAACTTTAGGTACATGTTAAAAATGAAATAACAGTGAAAACAGGAGCTAAATGAACAAGAAGCTTTACATAGCTTCCCTTCCAAATTCATTCGCACTTTTTTTCCACTTAGGAAGCAATATATTCTAAAATAGCACAAAAACCTTGGACCATCTGACTTCAAGTTTCGGACAACTGTTGTCCCCTCAGTTCCCTCGCCGCAGTGGCAGGGTACGGGATTGCTCTCCCAGGCACCAGGTCAGCAAGGCATACAAGCACCAGCCTCAGTCTGTTGTTATTCGCCAAAGCAATTAAACACATGCTAAGTTTTAAATGTATGAGTGTTACATTAAAATCAATAGGGCCCAAGAGCACGCCTAAATTAAACATGTGTTTCTAAATCCAGCTGGAGTTTAGAAAAGCAGCTCCCTGACTAACTGGCTAAATCCCGCCGCAGTTGCTGGGAGCGGGCTGGCTCGCTGTCCCGAGGCCTCCCGCGCCCCACGGAGAGCCGCGGGAGCTGGCCGGGCACCGCGGGCAGCTGCTCCCGCCGGCACCCGAGCGATGGCCTTGGGAAATCGCTGCTGTGCGCAGCCCGCGCTGGCAGCGTGCGTCTCCCGGGCGGCTGGGCCAGGCTGCCGCACAGCGCAGGCGTCGCGGTAGGCGCTTCCAGGAACGCTGTCTGCGTCCTCTGCCGCCTTTCGGATCGACTCCCGTGAGTAGAAAGGACAGAGCACAAGTAAGGATGCGAGAGCAGCCCTAGCGCTGCCTTTCCTCCTTTGGTCGGGCCTCGCTCCAGTCCTAAGGAGGCCTATGTGTTTCTTCTTCTCGACTGAATTTGGTCCATGGCCATGAGAGCCTTCCAAAATCCCTGGTCGAGCTGGGCTGGGGATTTGTCACTCCTGCCCAACAGTGAGCCTGCAGCTCCCTTCTGAGGTGAGGCGGAAGAGGAAGGAACCAGACCAGTTTCGGCTCCAGGAGAACTGTCCGGAGAACAGATGATCCCATAAAAGAGGCGTTTTCTAGCTGGCCCTTCTTAGGAACGAAAACCCAGAAGAGACTTTGCGTTAAGGGAAGAACTCCGGGGCCGAACAGGGCTTTCGCTTGCCCTTGGCGTAGCTGCGGCCCAGTCTCCCGCAACGCTGCTCCAGGCCCGCGCGGCGCCGGCGGGGAGGCGCGGTGAGCGGCAGGGCTGCCCGGCCGGAGGGCCGGAGGGCCGGAGGGAGCCAGCACCGTGCCCCTTGCGCTCACACTCTGCGGGGGCTGCGCGTTTTCTTATTAAGGAGAGGTTTGGGCTTCTGACCGGCAAACTCGCCTCTGAGCGTCGCGCGGCGCTCCCCGCCGAGCCTGTCGAGGTTCGCCAAGTTCGGGAGAGCCGAGGGGAAGGGGGAGGCTTCTTGGAGAGAAAATCTTGCAGTTGTCACCCTGCCGAAGACGTGACTTGAGCAGGGGCTCAGTGGCTCTTTCTAGCTGAGAGCCCTTTTTGGAAACACTGCCTGCGGGAAGGGCACAGCCTCCTTCGGGAGGGCAGGCTGCCGGCACGCCGCGGCGGCTCGCAGGGTCGGCACGAGCCTCGCCGGCCCCGCCGATCGGCCCCTGTCACAAGCGCTCTCAGTCCTTGGATGCTGCTCAGTCATTCAGGTTGAGATGCAAACAACAGAAATTGGTGTCCTCGGGACTGAGCAGCCCTTGTCACTCTTATAGTTTGAAATAATGATTACAATTAAAACCAAGCAAGCTCCACACTAAACGGCTTACATCCCCTGCTGTAGTTGTAATCGATATGGCCCCAGCACAAGCCGTTCAGATGAGCCACTTCGTCTTTACCTCCTTTTGGAAGTCACTTAATCACCCTTTCCGTGCCTGCCCCATTTAGCCTGCAAGTTCTTCAGGGCAGGAGCGGCTGGAGCAGCAGTGGTTTAGCGAACGAGCAATGAGCCCCGGCCTCGGCCGGAGTCCCCAGGAGCTCTGGTAAACACAGCTAATTAATATTGTATTGTCTTTTTAACAAAAGTGGAATTTTCGAGGAAATGATTTAATTTGACTTGCTCTCTTACCTTTAAACAGACTTGAAGACTACAATTAGGGTGACGAACCGGGAGAGGACAGGCGAGAAGGAAACTTTTAAGACCACTGCAGGAAGATAACTGGAGTCCGTAGAGCATTTATTAAAGTAACATCAGCACGTGAATCTAAAAATAGTGTCTCTGATGCTGTGTGTATATGACTGATATTAAAAATGACTGATTTAAAAGAAAGTGCTTCACCTCTGTTGCCAACCAGGAAGGTAGGTCTCCAGTATTCTCAGACTTAAATGCTGCCAGTATTTCACGTTAGGATAGTCATAAAGTTAAAGGTTAATAGGCTGTACAAATGACAGAGTTTAAAGGGAAAAATGAAGATGGGAAGATTTCTAGCAGTTAGGGAACATTTTAAAAATGAAGCTCTTCTGTCCAATGTAATTTTTTCTATATTCTTTCTCACGCTGTTGATCATTATTGAAAATATTTCTATTTGCATAAGTGATTTCTCCTTCCCTGCCCACCTCCGTTAGCTTTTTGGATGATCATTACTTCCCACAGTACATGATGAGTCATAATCCTGCTGCTGCCATAACAGTCCACCGCCATGAGACTGTAATAGGGCTAAATTAAAACTGTAGTCTGGGAGGGAGGATGGGCAGGGAGAAACGGAGGACGAGGAAGGCTTTTATTTAATTGTGAGTCATTCGAATTGGCGGGTTGAGGAGCAAGGCAAACACGTGCATTGCTGGAAATGGAGTTTGGCTGTGGTATTTCAGGTTAGCTCAACAGATGCTGTGAGTGGCAAAAAGTTATTGCTATGTCAGCCTGGCTGCAGTGATTGGCATGCAATTTGTTCTATAATACTGGAGTTAGAAATCAGACTCTAATGGCAAGATTAACATTACTAAGATAAATACCTTTACAAGGAGACTGCCAGTTATCATACCTGCTTTTGCACTGATGAAGAGAAATTCCCCCCTGATTTATGTGTAGGTCTTCCAGAGCAACTGGAAGAAACAGTCATTGTTGGGGCATCGTTTGTTGTGATTCTCTCGGGATTTAAATTGCAGTGAAGCACAGCCCTTTAAAATGTACTATTTCTTGGGTGGCCCAGATGCTCTCCCCTCAGTCTGATCGATGCCTGCTGAATCAGAGCATATTTTAGGGTGCAAGGGACTGCCAGAGGCTGCCTAGTCCAACCCCTGAAATCAAGGAGGGCTTTTTAGTCTTGTCCCAAGTACAAATACTACAAGCGTTGTAAGGCTAAACTATGACAAGCAGTTGGCAATGTGTGAAAGCACCTTCAAGCTGACATTTATTCTCACCGCTTTCTTTGTGCATGAAGGTATGAAGGATCAGATCCAGGTGGCTTTGAGGTCTGGTTCTGTGAAGACGCTCACTGTCTCCACCATCTGGGAGGTAAATGGAAGGTCAAAGTGCTGCTGGGCTTTGATGTCTGGTGTCGCCCATGCCTCCGCAGCTGCTCGTGGCTGCACCTTTTCTTCTGCCACATTCTTCAGGTACTTTCAACTTCTCTGCAACATGTCCTTAAAAACCTGCAGGGCCTGAGAGACGCTGAAGTCAGATTCCCCCATGGTGAATAAGGATTACTGTGTTCTGCGGCAGTGACTCAAGACTGCACCAAAACCTTCTCATGCTATGTACCATCATATCTTTTCACAAATTTCTATGACATTTCCAGGAATTTTGAATAGCTACACCTTGTTTTCTTCCTTCCTTCTTATCTTGAGTTTGTATATTCCAGTCTTCAGTTTCTGCTGTGCTATACATCTTCCTGCACTGTAACATTAATTTAATAGAACAAGATAGCATTGAAACTGTTGTTGAAAAGATTTGCAGGCATTGTATGTCTTTTGAATGTAACACCAGATAGAGCATGATAAAAATACTTTAAAAAATGAAACCAGAGGTAAACCCACCATAACTTACCTCCCTGCTTCTTTCTGCAGGGACTAAAATGCTGAGTAAAAGGAATAAAAGGGCTGCAAGGACTAAAATGCTTGCAATGAAAATAGATTTCTTACAAATTTATTTTACCGTTGCTTGCATAGAAAACTTTTGCAAGACCTCCAGTGATTAATTTGCAGAGCATTTTCTGTGTTTGAAACTGAGTCATGCACTACCTTTGGGAGAGTTTGGGACTCCTTTTTGCGCACTCAGGAGCCGTTGCTCCACAACTAACTCCATGGAGCTGAAATAGCCTGCTGAGGGAAAGGAGGTGTTTTCCACACTGACCCTTTGTCTCACAGGCAGCATTGCATTTGAGGCCAAAAGGTTTTTCTTTCTCACAAAAGACTAAGGAGATACATAGTGTCCACTAACATGCAAGATTCTGGCTCCTGCTTCTCGGGTCATCCTTTGGGGCCGCTGCACACTGCCGGCCGAGCTGGCGGAGCCTTCCTCCGCCCGCAGCAGCAGCTGCTCGCCCCGGTCGGACTGCGGAGTCAGTGGAATTGGTTGTGCGAAGAAGTGCTCACCTAAGAGCAAAGGGTCCTTTCTACCTGGCCCTTTGTAATTCCTGGGTCTTCATACATTTTTACTGTTTTCTTTTGAAAAAGAGGCCATGCCTGAAAGTTGAGTGAGGAAAATGCTGCCTATAGCCTTTTATTAGCTTCATTCACTTTAATATATCTGCCTTGTATGCCAAGAAAAGTATAAACAAATGGCAAGTTATTGGTTTTTCAATAACAGGGTTTAAACCAAGGATATAAAAAACATATTCCACCTGACAGTATTTATGAAACAATTAATATTGTCAATGTCTTTTCCATCTCCTCAAAGTTACGTGTACTGTATAAACTTTGATATATCTCTAAGAAGTACAAAAAACACCAGCTGGAGAGTACACAGGGCAATGTGCCAACACTACTGGAAAGGGAAACGATTTCCATGTCTTCTTATAAAATGCTTTGATATTAAAATAAACCAGGATGTAATTCTCTTGAAGCTGCCCGTGAAGGCTCAGGGCGCAGCTGACAAAGGGGCCCCGGTTTGAGTTTGTAATCTCAGGATTTATATACAGGTAAAAGCTCGTAAACAGGAATATAATCACAGCAGCAGTATGGCTCCTTTCGCCCCTGGGTTCACGAGCACTTCAGGGTCCCCCTCTCCCTCGCGCGCCCGCACAGGCGCGGGGGAGCTGCGGTGCTGCACCCGCTCGTGGCCGCGGCTCCCAGCGACGCCGGGGGCGCTCGGGGGGGCACCCAGGGCCCCCCGGCGTCGGACGGCGCGCACGTTCCGCGGGAAGGCGCTGCGGGATCGCGCACCGCCCGCCCCGCGCCCAGCCCCGCCCCGCGCACCGCCCGCCCCGCGCACCGCCCCCCCCCGCGCATCGCTCCGCACACCGCCCCGCGCACCGCCCGCTCCGCGCACCGCCCCGCGCACCGCCCGCCCCGCGCACCGCTCCGCGCACCGCCGCCCCCCGCACCTCCCGCCCCGCGCCCCGCCCGCCCCGCGCACCGCCCCGCGCACCGCCCGCCGCTGGCCGCGGTGCTGAAGGCGGCGCGGACAAGCTCCGCGCCTGGGCGGGGCGCGGCGCGGCGGTAGAGCTCTCGTTGTCATCGGCTCTCCGCACACTGGGGTTGGCAGCTGCTCCCACACAAAAGCGCAAATATTCGGGTAAGAATTTCATACGTAGCCCGAGTTTCCAGAGGGAAGATGACGGTGGCAGCTTTGCCTTCCTTTTTTTAACGCCCCCCCCGTTTGCCACCTGCAAATTCAGAGCTACTTATCAGTAATGCTCTGTGTGCTGTACTGCTGGGAAGCAGCCCGATCAATATATTATCATTTCAGAGCTTGTTTATGAAGGTGAAGGGCATTATCAAGGACATCTGGAATTCTGATCAGTGTTCTACAATCTTAGATGAGCTTCAGTGCTTTACAAACATAGTTCTCTGGAACAGAATAAAACCAAAGTTTCTAATCTTATCCTCTCTTTCATATCAATCCTTGCTACCAATAAACCTTTTCTAAACTAATCAATCCATACCTATCTCATTAATGTATTGTTTCGATTACTACTTTTATTAAAATTCCTACTGGTGGCAAGTATTAAGATTTAAGTCTGATTTGTACAATGAAATAATTGTACCACAAAAAACCCACAGAGGTATCATCTGCACGTTTGCCCTAGAGTCTTTTAGCATATCGCATGTTCTTCATTCTGTTGCAGGGCACAATAATGTATGATGAACTTCTCATGGCAGCATGATGTGTACAGCATACAATTTTCCTGACTGAATTATTTGAGGCAGAAGTGATCTACAGGAAAAGGGAAATATATTAAAAATAAAATTCTGTGACAGCAGTGCACAAGTAACTTAGATCTCATACTCTGGGGATGACAACATGAAGTAAGAATATGCATCAGGATCCTGAGGAAGAATAGCTAGTGTTTGTTCAGTGCTTCTGAAATATAATATGTTAAGATTATTTTGTTAATGCTGTTGCTCTGTAGATGCACAACGGTACTTTTATTTATTACGTTTCACGCATATGTCAAGTTGAAATTTTTTCACTTGCTGTCTTTCATAATACTATTATTTGTCCTGTCTGACACCATGGACATGTTGTCCCCCTATACACTGTCCCCTTTCGTTGCTTTTTCTGATATTATTCATGGGTTCTTAATGACAAACCAGAAATCTTCCTAATGTAAAATACCATGCAAAAGTCATCCTTGGTTCCTAGCTGGCTTAGTTAATGCTTCGTGGTAGCTTTTCATATCTCTATAGGAGGAAGTAGTTTCAAGCCACTGTTCTGGACTGCACAGCCAAACTGGTCAGGTACCTGGGGCTCAGTTTCAAAGACCATCTCCTCTTATGAGGAAACAGTGGTGTAAGTGGTCCATGGTGGCTACAGTCTTGATGAAGCAGATTATCTAAATCCATGCATTTTGGAAGTTTTGAATAGTTGTGGATTTAGTCCTTCTACTCCTCTCCACCAGTCTCACGACACCCTCCCTCTGCCTATTGCTCGCACAGCCTTGCACAGCTCAGAGCAGTGGGATAACTGCAGTTCCACCACCAAGAGGCTGCGTGGGCAGGGACACAGCATGATACACAGCTCTTGTGCAGGGATCCCCAAGAGACGATCCGTTTTGCTGTGACTAGTGCACACAGGGTGCTAATAAAAAGTTGGGTGCGTTTTGTTTGGCTCTAAATCTAACCTTCCTACTGTTGTGGCTTTCTTGGCATGTGCCATTTCTTTAATCGAGTTTTTTAGTAATGAATTTCCAATATGTTTTGCTAATGTTTACCTAAAATGTATTAAAAATATTTTCTGTGCAGTGTCTCTCTGTCTATTAGATCTCTAATATTCCAGCCACATAAAAAAACAGCACATGTTATATAGATGTGAAGCTTTGACCCAAAGAAGGGATGGTTTGGAATTTGGCTTTAGAGGAATAAACTCTTATCCTAGTGCAGTCATTTCTTGGCCTTAAGCAAAATAATTAACCCCTCTCTACTTCTGATGCTTCATCCTTATAATGTGGGTTTGAGTAATTATCATAATATAGAGAGAGTAGAAATAAGAAACTTCATTATCTAGGATTAGGTTTTCCCCAGACTGTACAGTGATGTTATGTGGAAAGAAGCCCAGAAATCTTCTTTTTCTCTGTACTGTTGTGCAGAACTTGCAGAAAAGCATCTGTGCACCATGGCAGTGTTATGAGTACCTGAGCTATCTGCATCTCCAAAGAGGGGACATCTTTTGCTGCCCCAGCCAAAAGAGGTGGAAGGAGCCTCATGTCGTGTGCACATCGCCTGGGCTTCTTGTGATTCCTGAAGCCATTGAACTTGCCTGAGGAGTATCTTCCCCTGCGCAGGAATGTGGGGACTGACAGGCAAGACAGAGTCATTAGTAAGTGCAAAGCACACTAAGATCCCGATGCAGAAGTTCTTGTGGAAGCATAAAATGGCCCCATCACTCATTTATTTTGCAAAACCACAAGTTATTTGGGAGATCTGCTGACTCAGAGCAAGCTGGTTCAGATTGTCATGCCATTTGTTTAAAAAGTTCTTATGGAAATTAAGGCTACCTCAGGGTCTTTTAACAAAAAGCAGAATATAGCTAATATTCAGTGTAACTCTTGTACATGGCCAAGGATATAAACATGAGAGTCTTTTTAAGAAGCTGATTTTTGAGTCAATGGACTGTAACAGTTTTGAATCAATGATTATTTAAGAACTCCTAAAACTGCACATTGTTTAGCTGCTGTGCACAAAAATGTTGGATCTATTCTGCTCTCTGTTGGCTGCAAATGGATAATTTGGATCCTAGGTCTGAGGGCTGAGTGTAGATTACAACAATTCTTTTTCTAGCCAGGCCAGTAAAGCATTCACCATGCAGCTTTGCAGCTCTTTTTGATTTTAGTAGGAACTAAAATTACTCAGCAATTTTCAGGTCTGGTTCTAGGACACTCATGGATGTTTGTAAACAAACTGTTTGTGGCCCCAAAAATATCTGCTTCGTTTGGATTTCACCAGTGCTGATGTTTACGCAGTTTATTTCAATTTTTTGACATTCCAGATGATAGTTTAGAGTTTACAACATGGTATATAGGCACCAGTCTTCAGATTTAGAACCACGAGCTGCAAAGTTACGACCTACCCTTTGTTCTTTGGATATTTCTTTCCTTTCATATTTTGGGACAGGTAAGATGAGTTACAATAGAAATTGTTTGGATGGGATCTCGAAAGATCAGCCCATACTCTGCGTAAGAAACCTCCCATGCTACTTTTCATGCGAGATTTCCTCCCATATATATTAGGTGACCTCTAATCTGTGAGTTCACTTATGAAAGAGGTAAATTGTGTGCACATGAATAATGGCAACACAGAGATGACTGTACTTGCTAGAAATTACTGCTGGCTTGGACTGGTGTTTGGTAAAACTTAATCTGGCTTCCATGGCTGTTCGGTATGTGGGTAGATGTTGTTTGTGACACAGCACATGCCATTATATAATACTGTAAAATATATGAAACAGACTGCTGACAAGGTCACAATGACGAAAGCAAAGGATACGTTGCATGGATTTGTGATGACTTTAGAGCATAGTATCACCTTATATAGAGTATGTGTGTAGAGCCGTATGAGATAAAGACTGTACTTAGATGACATCATCTGCCTATCAATTCTGTGCCCATGGATTTATTCCAAATTGCATGGCAATTTGCAACAGAATTTGATTCACAAAAATGTCACATCCTAGAAATGTTTCCTTTTTCCCATAAAATCCTTGTGCGTCAGACACAGGGCTGTGATGGGCCTCAGAAGTAAAAGTCTCATAAATTAGACAACCTGCTTTCTTTCAGTGCTATAAGGTTTAGAATGGAAATTCTAGTATCTGTCAGGAAAGACTCTCAGCTTGCCAAGAGGACACTGAAATACTCGGAGACCTACAAACCATTCCATTTAAAGATAAAAAATACTATTACAAGGCATAATAAAGGAAAAGCTTGAAATGCTCCAAAATACCTCCTAACCCCCAGACAACACACACAACCTGGTATACTCAACCAAATGAAACCCAAGATGGGCTGTTGAGCATAACTTGCTTGTAGTTTTTCTAGTCTTGAATAAAGCATCCTTATCAAATACACGGAAAACAGGCATCTCTTTCGATGAGGAAGAAGCATCCCTTTTCTGGGTAACCTCTGTTTGTTTCCAGTCGTGTGTTTCAGAAGAAGCAGTTGAAAGACTGAGAGACAAATGCAATGTTTCTGGAATAGCCCAGATTTTACAAAGGCGCTGATGGCGTGTAGCAACGTGCAATAGATAAGGGAGACACACGGACAGCGGCTCAACGTCTAGAGAAGTTAATCTTTGGCATTCACAGAACTGTTTTTAGCTGCCTGGACAGCGTGACAGCAGCTTTAAAGTCTGAAAGCGGAAGAATCCGCCCCGGTTGCCCGGGCAAGGGCGAGGCGTGGTGCGGGGGGGCCCCGGCTGCCCGCCTGCCCCCGGGCTGCGCAGGACGCGGACCTGCGGCTGGAGGAAGGCTCCTGCCGCGGCAGAAGCAGGCGCAGACCTCGCACCCCTGCCCGAGGCCGCCCTCCTCCCCGCCCGCTCTCCTAGGCACGAAAAGGCATGCTCCCGTTTGGAAAAACAAACGGCGAGGAAGCTAAGCACCACGCCCTCCTCAGCCCCCTTGGGGTGGAAAAGAGACAACGAAGCCGAGGTGACAGATGTTTGTCACCTCTGGGTACAGTGGGAGACGCTCGGAGCTGACAGCAATAAAGATGGTGCGAGAATCTGCAGGAAATAAAAGGATTCCGGGTGCAGCAGGTAACTTCTGCCAGGCGGACAGGGCTATTAGCGCTGCACTCTGCGAGCGTATAAAATCTGCACGCTTTAAGGTATGGCATTTGGGAGCTAATATGGTATAAACGTGGAACTACAGAGTCACAGTGCAGATTCATGCTTCGGCTTAACACGGCTGTGCCTCTTTAGAAAAATAATGAAAAAGAAGAGGCTGTACTGAGACAGGATAAATAAGGAGATAAATCACTTTGCAATACAGTGCAAGCCAAAACCTAAAAATAAACAATTACTTTAAATCATATCAAGCACCTATCACAAACATCACATTTATACAATTGATCCATGTGTAAATTAGCCAATTAATTCTGAATTGGAACACTAATGAAATAATAATTATCTGTTTACAGAGGAATGGTAGGAGCGCAGTTCTAGAAATAGAAATGAAAGAAAGAGACTGCAGCATAATCCATTCGGCTCCTTCTCCACTGGGCATAGAGGCGGGCCAGTCAATACCAGTATTTAATGTCCAGATATCGCTGTGGGGTTATAAATAAAATACATAATTGTGTGACAAGCCTACGGGCCATAAATGATAGGGATATAGAGAGGCTGTTTTAGGACATTTGTTGCCTTTTTTGTGATACAGAATGAAGAACTGTAAGGTGAAGATTTCTTTTAACTTTACCAGAAGCTGACTTGGTTCTTCTTTCCTGCTTGGCTTTCCGCTAGAAGTGGTTGTCTACCCTGAGGGACTCTAGAGGGATCAGGACCTCACAGTCATCAAAGAAGTAAAAGATGAATGAAAAAGGGTGGCAGTTCTAATACAGAGTGATTTTGGTGACTCGTCTCTAAAAAAGGAACTTCACTGAGGTGGAGAAATGCAATGGGGTCTTCTCTAAGAACTTTGCACCCTTGCTTTTTCATTTAAGAGCTCAAATAGATAAAACAGGGCTGTAATCCAGCTCTCATATGGTAGTCAAGAGTCCTTGTCAGATGACTGTAGGCTGTTTTCTGTACAGAAACTATTTTCTATCTCTCATTTTTACTGTTCAGTTTATCCTGGAGTTGAGGAGTATTTCCACTGAATTAACATTTCCTTGGAAAAATTCCGATCAGCTTTACTTTGTCAGATGCCTTTAAGTGAAACAGATGCTTACACGAACAGAAGATTCCTATAAATGCCTATAAATTGCTAAAACCTCACCCCCAGGTTGTGCTTTGCTGGTCTTTCATTTCTGTCCCTCCCGGTTTATCTAAACTACTCCTTGCAATAACATTAACTGTTAGTTCGTTAGTTAATTAGAGATGGAGCTGAAAATGTACATCTCACACAAAGGTGACTGAGAAAAGCGATAACCTTTTGCACTGAGAATGTACAGGTTACCGTTATAATTAACATAAAGCACGTTCAGATATTGTTGTCACAACTGCGGACAACTCCAAAGTAGTGACGCGACTTTTGTCCTCCAACTCTCATTGCTTTTCTCATGGGTGTTAAAATCACATAACGATAGAGCTCGGTAATATTTATTGCCAGGTTCTGTATAGGCAGCTGCCATTCTGGCATGTCATATAACAGATGGTGTTCTGAAAAAGTCATATATACTGAAGGCTATATGATCAATGTCATGCCTGTTGCAGCTGAAAATATTACGTGATTAGCTCTGTGTAATCTTTGTCTGGATTTGCAAACCCCAGATGTTCTGGAGGAAGCAGAAATCCTGAAGAAATCTTGCAAGCATTGCCACTCATAAGTTTGATTCAGATGAAAGATGTATAACTTTAAATTGCTGGGCAGCTCTCTCCTGCACGGTCAAACGAACCTTCAGACACATTTCTGCAAGCAGAGGAACAGGAATTGGAATTAGCTGAAATAGCTCTTTAAAATGGAATATCAAGAGAAACAAGTCATATCTTAGCAGAGCGTTTAAACATTTAAATGTAGGGATCCTTGTCCCCCATCCCACACGTCCACCCTTTGGAGTCTATAGCTCTAAAGACGCCAGGACAGTTTTTCGCAGTGAATGCTCCCCTGTATTTCAAACGTTTAGGAGCACACTAGAACTAAGTGCCTGGGACACTTCGTATTTCTTTCTTTCCTTCTTGTGTTTCAGGATGCGAATCTATATTATCGATTCTAACGAGAGCCGCATCCGCCTTGCAGACCCGTGCAGGAGAGCGGATTTACACGCGGGCACCTAGGCGACTACAGCTGCGCGGGGGCCGCGCTGCGGCCGCGGGGCTGCGGGCCGGGGCTCGGCGGACACGGCGGGGCAGCGGCAGCCCCGGGCCGCGGCCCCCGCACGGTCCCGCCCTGGCGGCGACCCGCGGAGGGAGGGACGGTGCCGGCGGCGAGGGCCGCGGCCCAGGGTGCTGCCGCGGCGGCTGCGGGGCGCGGCGGGGCCGGCAGGGGGCGCGGCGGGGCCGGCGGCGGCGGCGGGGCCGCGGGGCGCTGCGAGGCTCCCCGGGCCCGGGGCGGGGAAGGGGAAGGGAACCCTCTCGGCGGCGCCCCCAGGCGCGGGCACAGCCTTTCGGCCGCCCCCTCCCTGCCCGCGGGATGGGGTCCGGCCTCCCCCCGGGCCCCGCCGGCGGGTTTCCTAAAGCAGCCGCTCGCTAACAGCTAAACACCGATCTGCGCTCGGTGTTCGAAAAAGTCGTTTGTGCTCCAAGGCAGAGCGCAGCATGTTCGAGCCCGGGCAAAAGCGGCGGAAAAGCCGCTCGGGATCTCCTTCCCGGGGAGCCACGCTCGCCGTTTGTTGGCAGGAAATCGAGCCCCCAAGTTTGGTGCACTGGAAGGAAAAAAACAAGCAAACAAACCCCCCCAGATATTTCTCAATCAGCCTGGAAAGCTGCCCTGCATCCCGGTGCGGCGGCGTTTATACCCGCTCCGGTGGCGAGCGGCGCGGCGCGGCGCGGCGGGGTGCGGGGCCGGCGCGGACGCGGGCGCGGGCGCGGGCGGAGGCGGCGCGGCGGCTCCCGGGCCGCGCCGGGGCGCAGGCAAACGCGCCCGCGGGAAGCTGGGGCTCGCCTAACCCCGCCGAGCGCCGCCGCGCACCGCCCGCGCGGGCGGGGAACGTAATCCACGGAAAATCGGAATCGAGGCATTTGTTAAAAGCCGACCGGATAAAACGAAAGGTGCCCGGGAGCGAGCGGCGCGCAGGACGGGCACCGGCCCGGCGGCCCCGCGGCGCTGCCCTCCGCGAGAGCGGCCCCGCGGCGGCCCCGGCGGCCAGGCCGGGCCCGGCGCCTCCCCGGGCGGCCTTCCGCACGGCCGGCGCGGGGGCTCGGCGCGGCTCGGCGCGGCCCGCGGCCCGCGGCCCCCGGCGCCGGCGGCTTTTGTTGCTGCCGGTGCAGGGGAGGGGTGGGGCGGCGCGGCGGGGCGAGGGGTGGTTTTGTGGCAGGAGCGGTGCGATCCGTGTCATTCGCCTCCCGCAGCTCCCGTGGTGCTTTAGCAGAGCCGATATCCTTTTGTGCTAATAGCCCTGTCCTCATTTGCTGCCTAATTGGACTATATAAAGCCAATAACGGGCGGGCGCTCGTAGCCTCCAGCCACGGCAGCACGTCGCAGGGGGGCCGGGGGCCGCGGCGGCTGCAGGCAGGGGCTGCGCGGAGCCTTCTCCTCCCGGCTGCCTCCCCGCCTAATCCCATTTGCCATTGTGCGTGCCCAATCGCCGTGTACTCCCCGCGTTTAACTTGGATGACATTTTGATTTCATCATTAGCATCCGGCGCCAGGTTGACGCAGCAGCAGCGGCGGCGGCGGCAGCGACGACCCCGGCTCTCCGCCTGCCCGCAGCAGCCCCCCGGTGCCGCGGGCTGCGCGGGTCCCCTCGGCCCCCCGCCCTGCCGCCCCCCCATGCGAGGGGCCCCCGGCCGGCCCCGCCGCCGCGCTCCCACGCCGCGCCGCCGCGCCGCTCCCCCGCGCCGCCGGGAGCCGCCACCTGCGCGCCGGGCGCGGGCTGCGGGGCCAGCGGCGGCCAGGAGCCGGGCGGGCGCCGCAGGATGCCGGAGACCGGGCAGGAGCCGCCCAGCGCCCCGCCGCCGCCGCCCAAGGAGTCCTTCTACATCAAGAACCTGCTCAACGGCGACCCCCCCAAGGCGCCCCCCAAGCAGCCGCGGGCGCTGTTCGCCCCCTCGGGCAAGGCGGCGGTGGACGGCGCCGGCTTCGCCCTCTCGCAGGTGGGCGACCTCGCCTTCCCCCGCTTCGAGATCCCGGCGCCGCGCTTCGCCCTGAGCGCCCACTGCCTGGAGCGCGCCCAGACCTGGTGGTACCCGTACGCGCTCACGCCGGCCGGAGCCCACCTGCCCCGCACGGAAGGTACCTGCTGCCCGCGGGCCGGGCCGGGCCGGGCCGGGGCCGGGGCCGGGGCCGGGGCCGGGGCTGGGGCCGGGCCGGGCCGGGCCGGGTGGCTGCGGCCCCGGCAGGGCGGTGCGCGGGGCCGGGGCCGGGCGGCGGCGGCGGCAGCGGGGGAAGCTCGCAGCGGGGCGTCGCGGGGACCCCCCGGCTCCGCCCGCTCCTCCCCACGGGGCGCTGCGGCCGGGCGGTGAAGGTGTCTCTTTGTGTCCCTTTCTCCCCTTCTCCGTCCCCCCCCCCCCTTGCCCTTCCCGTCCAGCCGCGGAGAAATCCCTCCTGAGGGACTCGTCCCCCGCCTCGGGCACCGACAGGGACTCCCCGGAGCCGCTGCTCAAGGCGGACGCAGAGCACAAGGACCTGGACTCCAAGAGCCCCGACGAGATCGTCCTGGAGGAGAGCGACTCGGAGGAGGGGAAGAAGGAGGGCGGCGGGGAGGACTGGAAGAAGCGGGAGGAGAGCCCCGAGAAGAAGCCGTGCCGCAAGAAGAAGACGCGCACGGTGTTCAGCCGCAGCCAGGTCTTCCAGCTGGAGTCCACCTTCGACATGAAGCGCTACCTGAGCAGCTCGGAGCGCGCCGGCCTGGCCGCCTCGCTGCACCTCACAGAGACCCAGGTGAAGATCTGGTTCCAGAACCGCCGCAACAAGTGGAAGCGGCAGCTGGCGGCCGAGCTGGAGGCGGCCAACCTCAGCCACGCGGCCGCGCAGCGCATCGTCCGCGTCCCCATCCTCTACCACGAGAACTCGGGCGCGGAGGGCGGCGCGGCGGGCGGCAGCGCCCCCGGCACCCAGCCGCTGCTCACCTTCCCCCACCCCGTCTACTACTCCCACCCCGTGGTCACCTCCGTGCCGCTCCTGCGGCCCGTCTGAGCCCGCCGCCGCCGCCGCCGCCGCCGCGCGGAGCGGCGCGGAGCGGCGCGCAAGCCACCGGCCCGCCCGTAAGTACTCCGGCGACTTGTGCAATCCACCGGCGAGGGGCTGCGGAGCGGGGCGGGGGGCGCGGGCGCCGGGTCTCCCCCCCGGTTGGTACCGGGAGGAAATGAAACAAATTAAAAAAAAAAAGGGGGGGGGGAGGAAGATGAAAGCGGGAACTTGTAGAGAACCCTAGAGCTGTCACACCTTTTGTAAACGTGAACAAAATACCGCGATGGTCTCTGTGGCTTTAGTTTTATTTTTGTAAAAAAAATGGATAATAATAAAAAATGAATGATCCCAGGCCACTCCTCGAGATTTGCCAAACGCTAACGGGAAACCTGAAATTTCTGTTCCTTTCGGACCTCTCCTTCTGCCTCCAAATTGTTCAGGCTCCTGATCCTCTTGCAACTCACACTTCATCGACCGTGGCTTTTAATTTAACCAGACCTTGGTGCAGATTTGCCTGTTTGATTTCCCATATTTTGTATCTTTCGGTTTCTGTGACGGGACTTGATAACTAGCAAGAAATACAGCCTCAAAGCGAACGGTTAAGTACACCCACACGCTTTGAGTGACCCTTATTTATTATCGTTTCCTTAGATATTTTT
Organism: Apteryx mantelli; assembly: GCF_036417845.1. Lineage (NCBI taxonomy): Eukaryota > Metazoa > Chordata > Aves > Apterygiformes > Apterygidae > Apteryx > Apteryx mantelli. The sequence continues at coordinate 40,487,267 of NC_089984.1, forward strand.
AATTCTTGTTTTTAATTCTTGTTTTCCTAGCTGTTGGGGCTTTTTTTTCCTTGTAAAGATATTTCGGTATTTGGGGAAAAAAACATCTGTACCTTTTTGCTTTCTTTTGTAATACTAATTATTATTATTATTGTACTTTTGAACTGTGCAATATTGTACGACGATTCTTAAAGCACTGCTTTTATTTGAATGGTGAGGAAAGGGTTTTTAGCATTGTATAATTGCGTTCGTTCATGTTGTACAAAATAAAATAAAAGAATTAAAAGTGAAGGAAAGTGAAAAGAAAGGAGCAGGGCATGGGAATAAGCATCAGCCCAGCTTATGCGAATAAATAAGAGAGATTCAGTGAGCTGGGCGCTTTAAGTGAAGGACAATCAACTTTAGGCTAATTTTAATTTATTTGATATGATGTACAGTTTTCTTGTAAAGTCCATCGAGTATGTGGATTTTAATAGGCAGAAATCAAGTGATGAGTGGACACCTCTACTCTCTCTCTTTCTTAGTGTCTGCTCACCTGTTGTCTGACAATTGTTTGCTGTCTTCCCAAGGGGCTGGGTTGGTTTGTTTTCGTTTTTCTTTCTTTATTTTTTTTTTCTTTTCGGTTGTACTCTCTACCCTGTCGCTTTCTGTTAGGGATCGGTCCTATTTTTAAGACAACTTATATTGTTATAAACTGAATGTTGTGGTGGAAAAAAAAATCAATAAAACCCGTTCCTTATCATTTTTTAAAGTGTGGCTTCGGGGAAAAAAACAAAACAAAACAAACAACGGTGTCTGGCACCACTGCTGCCTTGCCAGCCAGGTTCGCCGCGGCCGCTGTGCGAGGCCGCGGCGCCGGCGCTGCCCGGGACGCAGAGCCGTGGTGCCGGGCCGGGGCCGGGGCCGGGGCCGGGGTCGGGGCGGGCGCCGGCGGCTCCGCACGGCGCGGGCGCTGCGCTCCGCTGCCCGCGGCCTGCCGCGGCGGCCGGGCCCTGCAGCGGGGAGCAGGCGGCAGGAGGGCCCCACCGACGGCGGAAAAAAAAAAGGGGGGGGGACGGGAATTGATACCGGCCTCATCCTCAGCTTTACCGCCGCCGCGGAATTGCTGCTGGCTCGCGGTTACACCCGAGCGTGCCGCGAGCCCAGTCGATGGCCCCGAGAGGAGCCTCGGGGGAGCAATTGCCCTTCCCACGCGCGGGGT
>NC_089984.1:40493446-40633446 GCF_036417845.1 Apteryx mantelli
CCCTGTTGAAAAGCACTGAAAAGGTTAATGTGGTAAAACAGGACAGCACCTGCCCCTCACAGGGAGAGGAGGAGCTGGAACACTTTTGCTAATCAATTAGTCCATTAATGAGTCTATCAAGTAGTTAAGTAGTTAAAGATTATGCCGCTGGTCTGGGTAACAGTCGTCATCTCGCTATACCTAATTATATTATAAGTACTTTATTCAATATACCAGACATAATATGGTGACTTGGAGTTAATGAAAATGTCATTTTAAAACGTCTTGACATTTGTCTCTATTGATTTGTATATTTCCATCTCATTCTTTGCTTTCCCTGATTTGATTTTTCGTATGTTTCTGGAGAGGGGGAACAACGGCGCTGTGGGAAGAAGCAACAGATGAAGCGGGAGCTGCCCCTGCCCAGGGGAGCGGGGAGAGAAACCCCGTCTGCCCCCGCGGGGGAGGGCGGAGGAGCTGCCTCGCTGCCTGCCTCCTGCCGCTCGGCCAGGCTGGGGTTAAAAACCCGGTGTCAGGGCCCACGCACAGGCCAATACATACACCTGGAAACTAATGCAGTCAAACGCGCCGGGATTTGCTGCTCGAGGATCGTTTGCCACTCGTTTCTCGTAGCGCAATAGCCGCCCGATTGTACTTGGGGGCTTCAATAGCTCCGAAGTGTTATTTTCTCTGAGCTGTTTACGAGCGCTGTGCTTCAGCGCCGTGCGCAGGTCACTAGTCCAACAAATGGCGAAACTCGCTCGATCTTAATTAATCTCACATATTTGCTGCGCGGAGCCTTGCGCGGCGCGGGCCGCCACGGCCTGACGTGGTGTCGGCGCGGCGCGGCGCGGCGCGGCGCGGCGGGGCTCGGCTACACGCGAGGTCTGCAGAGTAGCCACCGGGCTGCGGGGACGGGGCTGGGGGCGGCGACGGGGACCGCCCGCGGCCAAGGACACGGGTGGCCACGCTGGGGAGGGAGACACAAGGGTGGGGGGCTTTTAAATCGCTGCAGCGAGAAAATGAAGTGTGCGAGCCCTGGAGCGCAGGCAGGCGCCGGTGCCCGGTGGGGCAAGGCGAGGCGGGGGCAGGTGTCGTGCTGCGCACGGGGCAATTGCGTCCAAACCCTGCCGCGGCCGAGCGAAGCCGGGGCTGAAGGGGGCTTTGAGCAGCGCTTCGGGGAGCTGCTTCGCCCGGCTCCGCGCCGAGGCGGTCCCCGGCCCCCGGCGGGCGAGGGGCGCCGGCGGGCGGCCCAGCCCAGCGCCCCGACGGGGCGGGCAAGCCGCGGCCCGGGCCGGGGCCGGGCCCGGAGGAAGGGGGTGCCCAGGGCCTGCCCAGCGCCCGGGAGCTGCCGTGTCCCCGCTCGGCCCGGCCGCGGCTCCGGGAAGGAGCCCGCGTGGCCTTTGGAGGCAGCTGTAGCACAGAGGCTATTCCCCCGCACACCGGCTATTCTCCCACGCCCCGACCACAGGATCCCACGTGGATATTTGCCCTTCCGAGGGAGGGCGGGGTGGCGGTAGAGCCGCAATCTGGGTCGCCCATTCCCTCCGAGGGAAGAGCCCCTGAGTCCCGACAAAGTTTGTTCCGGGCACAGGAGGACGCTCCCTTCCTCTCCCCTCTCGCCGGCTCCCCGCGCCCCGGGAAGCGGCCGCGGGAGGCATTTCGTCAAACATCGCTCATCGGCCGCGGCGCAGCGCGGAACCTGTTTCTTGAAGGAGGCTTTTTCGCCGCGTTGCCGCGCAGGCAGCAGACCGAAACAGTTTTTTCTTTGCTCTCTAATGAGCAGAAGGGTGAAGATCCCCGGATATGCACAAGGTGCCTCTCCCGCCACCCCCCCCCCGGCCCGCATAAGGCATTCAGCCCCACGTCCGTTTCGGGCACACGAGCGGAGGGCGCGGAGGCTCGGCGGGCGCCGGCGAGCGGCCGCGGCGCCTCCCCTCCGGGGCCGGGGTGCAGCCGCCGCCGCCGCCGCCGCCGGGCCCCGCGGGGCGCCGCCGCCGCCGGCCCCCCCGAGCCCCGCCGGCTCCCAAACTTTCCGCGGCCGCCGCCGCCGCCGCCGCCGCCGCCGTGATTGGCGCGGCGGAGGCCACCTCCATGCAAATGAAGCCCCGCCGCCCGCCGATCACTAGGGGCGCGGGGGACGGAGCATGCAGTCCGCCTGGGCAGGCGCGGCGAGAGCCGGCCGCGGCGCGCCGACCCCCCCCGCAGCGAGCCCGCCGCGGACCGCCGCCCCCCCGGGCCCCCCCCCCGCACACCGGCCCCCCCGGCGCCTCTAAAGGGAGAGCTTTCCTCCTCTTATTTCTTATGAGCCCAGGATGAGCAGCAAAGAAGACCCGAGCAAGTGCTGTCCGGCCGCCGCTCCCCTCTCCAGTTTCACCATCCAGTCCATCCTGGGCAGCGGCAGCGCCGACGGCGCCCGGGAGCCCGGCACCAAGGCGGCCGCCGCCTGGCCCGCCCGGCCCAGGAACCTCTCCCTGTCCTCCGACGACGAGGAGCCCGAGGAGAGCTGGAGACACCACGGCTGCTTCTGCCCCGAGGCGCCCGGCCCCAAGGAAACGTGCCACAAGCACCAGCCCCTCAGTTTCACCTGTCTCGGTAAGTGCCGGGCGGCCGGGCGGGGGGCGCCGGCGGCAGGGCCGGGCCGGGCCCGGCGTGTCCGCACCCTCGTGTGCCCGGGCGGCTCTGGCCGCTGCCTTTCGTTGTTTGCAGGGCAGACCGGATCTGCGCCGGTCCTTGGCTGAAGCGGGGGGCGGGAGGGGGGACCTCCTTCGAAAAATAGGGTGGCTTTTTGTCCTTCTCCTTTTGTTGCCACCGCACCCTGGGTTAATTTTCTTCTGAGGAAGGGGCGCGCAGCCGTTTCACATGAAGGATAACGCTAGTTTTCTTAGAGTCTTCTCGTTTACAGCGGTCGGGTAAGGGGAAGAAAGATGTTTATTTTTAGCGTTATTTCTAACTAAACGGTCTATGAAATGCAATGCTGTAAAGTAAATTCTGCCAGCTCGTGTCGAGTAGAGAAGCACCTCCTAGCCTGGTACTCAGGTGCCTTCACCGAGGCATGTTTATCTATCCATCTATCCATCTATCTATCCATCTATCTATCCATCCATCTATCTATCTATGTACAGCACACGTGTGTGCTGGAGGGACAGGTACGGGCTAGGAGAAGGTGCCTTCCCCCGGCCTAGGCGGTGCTTTCCCCCAGGGATGGAGGCGCCAGGCTGCTTGCTCGCGGCCGGGGCACCTGGCTGGGAGGGGGAGCGGGGGGGCTTGTCCTGGTCTGGGTCCCGCCGGGCCCGCCGTCGCGGGGGGTGAGTGTGTGCCCGTGCCGGGCCCGCCGTCGGGGGGTGCGTGTGCCCGTGTGCCCGTGCCGGGCCCGCCGTGCCATCCCCCCCTATCCCCCGTTGTTGCAGGCAACGCCAAGGGGAGCGGAGCAGCCGCGGCGGCCAGCGCGGAGCGGATGCCCTTCCTCTCGCCATCCCAACAGGACTTTAAGGAGGAGAAGGAGAAGCCCCTGGGGCCCTCCTCGCCCTCCTGCGGGGACCGGCAGCGCGACGGCGGGGACCGGCAGGCCGGCGCCGCCAAGAAGAAGACGCGCACGGTGTTCAGCCGCAGCCAGGTCTACCAGCTGGAGTCCACCTTCGACATGAAGCGCTACCTGAGCAGCTCGGAGCGGGCCTGCCTGGCCTCCAGCCTGCAGCTCACCGAGACCCAGGTGAAGACCTGGTTCCAGAATCGCAGGAACAAGTGGAAACGGCAGCTCTCGGCCGAGCTGGAGGCGGCCAACATGGCCCACGCCTCGGCGCAGACTCTGGTGGGCATGCCGCTGGTGTTCAGAGACAATTCCCTGCTCCGGGTGCCGGTGCCCCGGTCTATCGCCTTCCCGGCCCCTCTCTACTACCCCGGCAGCAACCTCTCGGCCTTACCGCTCTACAACCTCTACAACAAGATCGACTACTGAGCCGCCTCCTCGCCGGCCGCGGCCGCCCCGTCGGGCCGCGCCGCCCCGCGCCGCCCCGCGGCCCCGCGCAGGCGGGCGGCAGCCGGGCCGGGGGCCGCGCCGCGGGCGGGGGGGAGCGGGGCCGGGCGGAGGGACGCGCCGGCGGAAAGCGGGGCGCCGCAGGCCCTCGGCTCTGCCGCCGTACCGCCCCCCGTCCTCATCCTGCCACTTGAAAGCAAATTAATTAAAAAGCGTTATTTCAGATCTGTAAATATTTTTAAAGAAAAGAATAAAACGTTTTAAGCCTCGTTTGTAAATTTGCCAACTCGATCGCGTATTTCCGCCGGGGAAGCGGTGCCGCCGCCGCCGCCGCCCGGGCTGGGTACGGCGGCCGCCGCCGGACGAAGCTCCCGCGCCGGGCCGAGCCGGGCGGCGCCGACGGGCGCCGGGGCAGAGCGCTTTTCGCTCCTGCCCGTTGCCCTGCGCCTTGCCTTGCCGTCGTTGCAGCCTCTCCCCCTTCGCTACGCAGAATCCACAAGCGGGAAATCTTCGTGGTACCTGCACCCGGGGCTTTTGCTGCGTGGGGAGAGCAGGAGCGGCGTCCACCCGCGCCCCAAACCCCCGCCTCGCCCTCCTGCAGGCTGAGACACCTAATGCCGAGGGCTTATTTTCCTGCTACCGCGTTTCCTGCCAGGAAATCCTAGGTGGGCCCTGTCCGCACAGGTGCCCCTGCGGCGCTGGGGAAGGGGGAGCGGGCTGAGGCGCCGCGGCCGCGCAGCGAGGGCACCGCACCGCACCGCACCCGCGGCCGGCTTGGAGGGGGCGGGCGGCCCGCAGAAGTGGTTCCGGGGGGGGGACGACACATGCTTTGCAGAGCGTTCTGCTAAATGCCACGATCAAATGCAGAGGGCTTGCCAGCTCCGTTTAATAGAAATGTGACACTCCGGGCTGTGATTGATTTTAACGTTCACCGGCTCCGCTCCCTCGTACTACCTACACCTACAGCTTCCTCTCGACAGAGGATGAAGTGAATCGTTTAAATAAAAAGTAAATACTTTGTCAAGTGTTATTTAAATTGCAGGAGCCGTTGCATGTTTTATCGCGGCCACCTGTTCCGTGGTTAACGCCGGATCTTAATGCAGGAGGATATTTAAAGTAGCAATAACTGTATACAATTCAGATGAGGCTACATTTACGATGTAACGAAAAAAAAAAGAAAGAAAAGATCCGAAAAAAAAGGCGAGATGATTATAAACGTGTGGAAGAGAAAAAGAAATTTGAGCATTCCCTTCCCCACAGAGAACAATATTTAAAATTGTAAATTCCAGCCCGATTTCTAAAGCTTGGTGGTGTCTCTAACTACAGCGACTGTAACGAGGGGGTTTTGGTGAACATTTCTTATTGCGTAGTTGGAAATCAAATGCGCAGCTGTCTGAGCAAAGATGACTCCGACACATTGTCATTGCAACTTTTCTTAATGCCAGGGAGGGGCAAACGTCAGTATTTGCACACAAATGTTTTGTATCCTCACTCTGCGATTCAGATTCTTTTTTGTTATTATTATTTTTTGGCCGATTCCGATTTGGGTTTTGCCCGTCAGTATTACTAACATCTAAAATTAGATCTTCCCCAAACACGCCGCGGGCAGCCGGCCGACACGAGGGCGGCATTTGGGGAAAACACCCCCGTGTCTCGAGCTCGGTGCTCGCCGCTGCCTGCGCGGGGGCAAAACCGGTCTGCTCGACCGCGGGGCGACCCGAGAGCCGCGCTTGCCCCCGCCTAGGGCCGCCGCCGCCCTGGCCCCCCGACCCGACCCGACCCGGCGCTGCCGGGGCCCGGTGAGGGGCGGCAGGCGGCTCCCGGGCCGCCGCCGCCGGGGGCCCCCCAGTGCGGCCGCACCGCTTTTAACCGCGGTTAAGCCCAAGCTTAAGGCAGAGGCCCCGGCTGCCGCCCCCCGGCTGCCGGATAAATGACAATTAACGGTAATTAACAATGAGAAGGGTAAGCGGGAGGGGGTCCCTCCGCCGCGGGACCGCCCGCCCCTCTCCCTCACGGCGGACTACGAGTCCCGGCATGCCCGGTCCCGCCGGGGGCCACCCCCTTCCGGCGGCTCCCCAGAGGCATGCTGGGTTTGTAGTCCCTGCCGGCAGGCGCGGGGCAGGCGGAGGCGGCCCGCGCCTGGCACGCCGGGAGTTGTAGTCGCGCGGGGCACGCCGGGACGCGTCGTGTCGCCCTTTCGAATCGGCCAATGGGGAGGCGGCGTGGCGCCGTGCGGCGGGGAGGGGCTGGCGGGAGGGCGCGCGCGAGGGCGGCGGCGGTTGTTGCTAGGCCGGAGGCGCTGTAACCGGGCGGCGAGGTAGGGCCGGCTCTTCCCGCGGCGCCGGCGCCGGGCCCGGGCCGTATCGCGTCTTTCGGGGTCGGGTCGTGCCGGCGGGGCGGGCACCCGCTTCTCCCGGCGCGGCGGAGGGGCGCCGAGGCCTATGCGGCAGGGCCGGGCCTGCGGCGCGGGGCGGCGCGGGCGCCGCTGCGCGCCGGGCCGGGCCGGGCCGGTAGTGCCGCTCCCCGCCCGGCTCTGCTCGGGCGCCCCGACCGCTGCCCCTGGGCTCCCGGGGCCTCCCTCGGGCCCTTCTCACGCTCTCGCCTCCCCCCCAGCTCCCCGCACCGCCGGACTGCCGCCGCCTCGGTGCTTCCGTGACCCGCCGCTGCCGCAGGAGGAGAGCTTTATCTCGGCGCTGTCCCGAGCAGCGGGGGAAACTCGTGCATCATGAAAACGGTACTTCCGCGCCCTCGGCTCGTGGCATCGCTGTCCGCAAAGCGCTCCGCTTCGTTCGAGAAACCTTTATCTTCTCGTTGAACGTTTGACTGTATCATGTTAAGAGGAGCTATAAAATCATAGCGATTTCTTTAGCTAAGTGGCTTTTCAGGCCGAATAAGATGCACCTTGTACTTAAAACAACATCACGGTTTCATCAGTGTGCTTCTTCACTATATGTGCTTTTGCTAAGTATCTCATGTGGCGCTAAGAATCAGCACTTCATTATTTGAGACGGGCATGACAATTACTGCTGTTAGTGTCCTATTTGTGAAGAAGCTGCGTTTTTGAAAAAGTATTGGTATGAAATTACTTTTTTAAAAAAGACTAGTAATAGATAGGTTATGTATATGCTCTAATATTGGCACAGTTTTTCCGGATTAAAAATAGCATCGGAGGGTCCTTTCGGGTCTCTGATGTAAGTTTGCTTCCTGGGCCACTACTTGTTGTTGCTTTTGGGGTGGTTTGTAACTGTTGTACCAGGCACCTCAAATCTTATGCTTGTTTAAGTTGTCTGCCCCAAGTAGACAAGATAATTAGTGTGTCCGGTCTAATTGTTTTGCTTGTTCTCCATTCCTTTAGTTCTTGTGTCTTTTTTTATTCATCTGAAATACTCACTTAGGTACATTTTACCATTTAAAGTGTGATAAAGGTGAATACTTTACCAGTATTCATATGGTAATGAGTGTGGCAGATTCTCAAGTATGTCTGTCTTTCGGCCGAGAAATCTCAAAACTTAGCTGAAAAAGAGTTAAGAAGGTAGTTTTTGTTTTCTATTCTTAGGATTTTTTTTTCATGTAATGTTTAAATAGTAGAAGGTGTTTAAATACATCTGTGTGGGAGGTTTTTTTTGTTTTTTGTTTTTTTTTTTGAAGGGTGGCTTACAGAACACTTCCCAAAGTTCTGCTTAGGAAATTTTTCTGGTGTAAAAATGTGTACTTCTCATGTTTTATTCAACCTGATTGTTCACAGTGACTGAAAAGGTTGAAGTAGAGTAACTGTGCACTGAATTTGAACCTTGTCTCTTGATTTGTTGTCAGAACTCTAATCTTGCCTCTGCCATTGTCCATAGAATTTCAGGAGTGATAGCGTTAAAGAAAATCTGGGCCAATTCACTTCTTGGCCCCTTTTCCCAGAGGGGAAATGTACTGTTAAGGCCATGGAAAGCATTTTAAAAGGTTTTGGAGACTTTGTCGGTGTACATATAATGAACAGTTTCTTCATTTAGAGCATTTGCAAGACCTGCACTGTCTCTCTACATGATGCTTGCTGCTCATAGCCTCATAGTCTCCTTTGAATTTTTGTCCACACAGCTAGTCCTATTAAGTGTGACTGCTGCAATTATCTTTAGAGTCATTGATCTGTTACTGAATTGTTTTTTTTCCTGTCGCTCTGCATTTACACGTTTGATCTACGTTTCAGTACCCCACAAAGCCTAATCCTCCTTTCTTATCTGACAGTGTTTAGACTCTAAGAAAAAAATGTTAAAGCTGTTTTGTTGGAGCTATTTTGTAGCACTTATGGAAGCTGAAGTACTGGAAAGTTTCAGAGAACCAGAAGTTATTTAAAAGAGGATCTAATTGTGATTCTTGGAAGTTTATGAAAGTCCTACCAGATCAGGAACGCTTCTTGTAGGATATTTCAAATCAGACTCCTTTTTGCCTGCATTTTTTAAATAACTTCTTAATGCTTACAGTAATTTATGATTATCTACTTTTAAAAATATATTTATACTACATATAGAATACAGTGTGTGTAGGGGAAAGAATACATTTATAAGTAACAATATTATATGTCCAAGCTTAAATACAGTAATTATTGTCAGAATCCTGTACTATTTATTTCATGTTATATTTGATATTTAAACTTTAAAGCTTACAGTATCAGGAGGAATTCATTGAGGACACAGTGATTAGTATCTTCAGTTTTAAGCAGTTTGTCAGAAATCTGGGTGTTCTCCACTTTCTGTGGAAAAGCTAGCAAACTTCTCACGTTTCCTTTAAATTACCTTTAAGATGGATCAGTGATTTGACTATCTTGCTGGACTAATGTTCTTGCTAGCACTAAAATTATACCTTTGCTTTATCATCATTTCTTCAGATGACAGGGTCAAACGAGTTCAAACTAAACCAAACTCCAGATGATGGTATTTCGTCGGTAAAGTTTAGTCCAAATACATCTCAGTTTCTGCTTGTTTCCTCCTGGGACACAACTGTCCGGCTCTATGATGTTCCTGCCAACACCATGAGACTCAAATATCAACATTCAGGAGCTGTCCTTGACTGTGCTTTTTATGTAAGTGCCTTCTGCTGTTTTTAGATTTATGGTGCCTAAGGTATATGAGAAATTGTTTATTCTATCAAATTAAATGGATAGTTCCTATCTAGCTTTAAAAAAACCCTTTTCTGTGCTTCTGCTAATGCTTCTGTTAATTACTGTTCTTTTTTTAACAAACCTGATCTAGTCCTAAGTCTGTATTTCCTGTGAAGGGTGCGGACACAAACATAATTTTTTTTTTTTAAATAAAAAACACAATAGTCGAAAGAACTACAAACATTTTTGATGTAACTGCCTGCATATGTGCTTTTACCTGTGGTAGATGAAATAATTTGAGTTTGTTTACGCTTTTTCTGCAATGGTATGGTAAATCGTTTGCATGCTCCTTAAAAAGAGTTGCATTGGTAGTGTATTCCCACAAATCTTTCACCATAAATTTCCCTATAGTAGTAAATTACTTTTATTATTATTATTAACCTTCTCATACTGACTAGTTTAGGAAACAGTGGCTCATTGTTCCAAATGAACCATTTGCCAAATATTTGCTTTCTGTATTTTTAATGTACTGGATTTGAAGTATCCTTAGTTTATTGGTGACACTTCTTCTTCTGGCTTTATATAATGTATGAAATAGAAAGTTTCAAGTAGTTTTTTTTTTTTTTATTCTGGCATGTCTTCCTGTGACTTGATCTTGATGTGTTACTGTATGTTGTAAGGATCAATTTAAATTTTTAATTCTACTTGTGTTTTTTTTTTTTTACTAGCTGTTTTGGCATATAACTGGTTTTGTACTGCAAATCAACACACAGGCCCTCATATGGTTTCTGGCTTCTAAACTAGTTTTAAAAGGAATAAGCTTCAATTGGAACTGACTTGGTGGTCATTTAAAAAAAAGCATTATGTGTGTTCTGTTATTACAGAAGTGAAAATGGCTTGATATAGCCTCTAACTTCATTATTTTTTAGTTTTCCTTTTAAATTAAAAAAAATGTTATATAGGTCAAAGCACTTAACTTGAACATTTTTAAAGCTTCTGTCATCTGCCTGTTTCATCTGCCCAGTTAAGATCTGGGTCAGGTCTTAACCGTTATATCTTAATTTCCATCTTCCCTAAATTTTTGAAAGAAAGAAAAAAAAAAAGTCATTTGTTACGTGTTCAGGAGACTAAATGTGTATCAGCCAGGGGTACTTAATGCAGGCTATAAGGTGAAATTTTTTACTTTGTAGGATCCAACCCATGCCTGGAGTGGAGGATTAGATCAGCAATTGAAAATGCATGATCTAAACACAGACCAAGGTAAGCAGATTGATTTCTGTAAGTGGGCTCTTTGAAACAATTGAACTAAACTTCAGATTTATATACTTAGTGAAAGGAAGGCAGTGAAATGTGTTTATAGTTCTCCAGATGGAGGATATTTCCTTTTAGCCGTAGTTCAGGTTTTAATTGATAAACCTCTTCATATATATTGGTTAGTGGTACAAGTATTTCGCTTGATCAGTCAGAAACATTGTGAGAAAAGTCACGTTTGCTTTTGTGCATTGCATAATGGTAGTTTAAAAATTAGTGTCGGTCTAGCCTCAGTAAAGGTGTATGTGGTTCCTAAAGCTTTTTCTTGCTTGGAAGGTAAAGTACAATGGCGTTGACTTATGCATTACGTGATTCCCCCTCTCATCCCCTGCCTCCTGATGTAAAAATTGTTGTTAAGATTGTGTCCTACATGAATCAGAAGTAAGGTGGCTGTTTGCTTTTGTGCATATGAAGCTATTAATTATTTGGCTTATGACATACAGTAGCATGCTTTTTTTTTCCATAGAATACCTACTGTATTCATCGCTTCTAATAACTGATGTTCACTCCTCTTTTGAAGTTAAATTATTCTTTGACTTTTATGTGAAGCTAATCTTTATGCTTTGCAAACATCATGTATGTTGACAATGTGTCTATGGGGTGTCCTTGTTTGTAGAAGTGGGTACTGAGGTACATAGAGCTAGATTTGAAAATATTAAAAAAAAAAAAAGCCTTCATACACCAAAGGTAAGATGCTTAGCATGTCTATTTTCACAAGGTTTTTGCATTTTATGCTCTATTTCGTGTTCAGGGTACAGCTCCTGTTGATTTAAGTTGTCACTATTAGTGCTCAACACTGCACTGCAGCCCTCTTTCATCACCAAGGTAGAACTGTCTAGGGCTGAACAGGCAGGATTCCTTTTGGTGCAGTTAAGACTCTGCTACAGTACCTTTAATAGAAGGACCTCATCTGTCCCTGCCAAGCTTTTAGGGGTTTTACTTACAGTGATGAATATTCACTATTTGTTTTGTATATGTATTTATTTATTTATTTGTTTACTTTAAGATGAAAATTGAAGGGTAAGAAGCCATTATATGCCTGTCGCACTGATGTTTTAGGGTTCCTCAGCATGGTTGGATCTTCAAAAACCATATGTACCTTTATCTAGCAGAACAACTACTGGCCCTAATAGGTATCGCACAGTGCTATGAAAGGGTTTGTCAGTTTTCCAGAAAGTTTGGTAGATACTTGTTGTAGGACTTCTTGAGTTGGATTTCTGATGACAGTGCTGCTCTTCCATGTGTGTCTCATGGGGGGAATTAGCTAAGCTCTACTAAATCTCTGAGCATGTTATTTTCAAAGGTTTGTATTTTAACAGTCTTTGGAATGGTCTTTCGCAAGTATGGCAAAATGTATGTCCTTAGTGTAAAGTTTTTGCATTTTCAAATTTCATAGCCTTGTACTATGTTTGCCTATAAGAAAACACTGCTAGAATTAAACACGGACTTTTCCAGTGCCTTATTGCTGCAGGTTATGGGGCTACTTTGTCTAACTTTGGCAGTGGGGAGAGAGAAAGATAATATCAGCCTGAAGCATGTATAATGTGCCAAAATCAGCCAGTGGCCAGAGCTTGACAAACTTGTGTGCAATCGTAACAAAGGAAAAGTGTTAAAGGTCAAATAATTTTATTATAGTAACTGTAATTCCTTTCTTTTGTCCTACTGTTAATGTGTGCAAGCTTAAATCTCATTCAGCTTTCTGTATTAAGTGTCCGCATCACAGGTAGTAATATCAGGTGGATACTTAACACTTTATACCACTGTAGGTCTTTGTATGACAGCCTAAAATTGTTAATATACTTTGATAATCTCAGGAGACAAGTCTAAATTTATTGTGTCTGATCTTTGGAAAATATGCTTTTGAAGATGGAGCAATCTTTAAAGGGAATCTTAGCATATTAATACATCCTTGGGAATGTCAGAAGATGGTGCGTTGTTACTGCAGTAATGTGTGCTTTTTTTTATCCTTTGTACAATGTATTTTGAATGTTTGTGGAGCCAATACAGTTACCGTAGACTGTATTTTTTCATACAGAAAACCTTGTTGGTGCCCATGATGCTCCTATCAGATGTGTTGAGTATTGCCCAGAAGTGAATGTAATGGTGACTGGAAGCTGGGATCAAACAGTTAAACTGTGGGATCCCAGAACTCCTTGTAATGCAGGAACTTTCTCTCAACCTGAAAAGGTAGGTGCTAGATCTGTATCCCAGGTAATATGTTAAATAGTCCGTGCAGTGACTGGTTAAACAACAGTGTACAGCATGCTGTCTTAAACTATGAAACTTGAATATGAAAAGTTACTTCTGATATTTTTAAGCTGTGAGAATGAATGTTGCAAACTGAAATGTTAAAAATAGTACTCAGTTAATATAGCAAGATTTCAGGTTAAGGTTTTGAGTTTTCATCACTAGGAGAGCCTAACTTAATTCTTTGCATTTGTGATCTACCAAATCCTTATACTTTAAAACCAATGAGGAAGGAAAACCTAACAAATACAGCATCTGAAATTAAGACATTTATTAATTTCATGAACTTCCTTAAGCCAGGGATGGTGCATATTACAATTAAATATTAAGATTTCTGGAGATCAGATTCCGGAAGTCATAAGGTCTGATTATTTAGAAATGTGCATAAAGTTATAGTAGGAGGCCACTTACTCTTCCCAGAATAATAATTGTTTTTTCGTTTGTATGAAAAGATTGGACAGAATTGCTTGTATTGCAAGTTACCTGTGGCTGTACTAATGCCTAATAAATTAAGGCATTCTCCTAATACTCTAACTCTCCTAATACTCTTCTAATACTTTGTATTAATGTCAGACCAAAAAGAAAAAGGCAAAATATAATGTCTTAAACCTTTTCTAATGGTGATGTGGTGTGCCAGTTTTTATACTGCTTACGGTGATGTCACTAATAGAATTACAAGAAAATAGTTTCTTCTTTTTATCATAGACTCCTGAATGTAGGCTGGATTGCTGGATAATTTTACATGTGAATATTTTTTTGCCTATGCCGTGTTTAGATTTCATTTAGCTCTGTTAAAATATATTGTCAAGTCATAGTTACGAGCCATCATTATGTTTCGTATTGCATCTAAATAGCTATTACTTTTGTCACAACATAGCTGAATCTACTTCTGGCGAGACCTTTGTTCAGAATAAAGTAATTGCATTATTTCTAGTTTTGATTTATAGTTGTGTGTAGCATGTAAAGAACTGTGATAAATTGCTGACAGAATATCATATAATGGACAGCCACAGTGAATCAAGCTGCTTATTGGTTCAGCAAGGTTCATTATGTCATTTTTTTTAATACTGCTTTTGATAAATGCGTACACCTACTCAACTGCATGACAATGGTTTCATTTGATTTATGACTGTGTGGTGTAGAAAGAATACTTACTATACAGGTGTGACATCAGTTTGTAAAGAAGATTTAAGATATTTAATGTTCCTTATGCCTTTGTTTCCATACCTGCATAAAAATTTATTTTATATAATGTTTGTTACTATTTTTGGATCAATTTTTACACCAATTGGAGAGGGAAATTTAAAAAGCTGTCCTGTTAAAGTGTGTAATTACCCTTGGCTCAGTTTTCTTGTCCTTTTAATATCCAAATGGGATTTGGCAATTGAGATCATCAGAAATTTTAGGCGACTTTTATGTGAACTTTCATGTTTCAGTCTTAAAGAGAGAAACATGTTTTGTTTAAAGCAAGAATGTATGCCTCGTAAATGTGTATTAGTTAAAGGAAGCTTTATTTTTATTTTTATGCATATATATATATATACATATATATATATACACACACACACACACCTGCCAGATAATGAATAGCTTAATGTTTGCTTTATATTAAAAACTGATTTTTTGAAAACAGTATCTCCAGAAACGCTTATAGTAAATCATCAGAAGAGTTATTTTGTTTAGCGTTTCGGTGCAGTCTACCAGAAACAAGTAGCTTTATTGGGCTTTATCAGAGAACCCGAAAGTGAAATCAGTTGCTTCAGTTATATTGTACAAGCACATGCCAATAGTAAATTGAATCCTTCTGGCAGAATATCAGATCTCCTACACTTTTCATTCTAGTTCTGAGGTATTTACAGTATTTACTTCCTATATATTAACTTCATTAGATCATTTCTGTGAAAGCTTGTTTTTGTTGTACCTTGTTCCTCATGTTAACAGCTCAGTGACAGCCCAGCTGTTAGGTAGCTGGATTCCATCTTGCCTGTGTATCAGCAACTTGAAATTCAATTAATAGTACAGAGTTTTTGATCAAACTTGGTTTATTTTGACATATTCTCAGATAACTGCATCTCAAATAATGGCTAGTAACTGAATAATTTATATGCTGAATACTTTCATGAGGAATTTGAGAAATAAAAGTTAGAAACTCTGAGCCAACTTTGAGTTGAGTTGAAATTCCAAGCCATAATTTTTTAATGGATGTCAAGCATATTGCTTCAGTCAACTTCACTCAGTTTTATTGAAGCATACATTGCATTAGATTTTAATGTTTTCTTGATGATTTATTTCCTTTTATTAACATGAAGTTCAAGCTGAAGTAATAAGGTGTTCTGTTAAAAAAAAAAAAAAAAAAAAAAAAAGGTATTGCCAGACAGAGGAAAAACAAAAAAAAATATGAGGTAGTACTGGGGGACTGAAGTGCATGATCACAACTCGATCGTGCAGATTGCAAGCTGTGCGCATCAAGTAAAGATGAATTCTAATTTCCATAGCCTTTTTTCCCCAGTTACTCGTGCATATTTTTCTCTTAGCTTGACATCTCCTGTCTATTAATGCTTAAAATAATTTGAGGAAAACTTGAATAATATTGATTTCACTTTTGAATTATACATAAATAGAAATGCTGCTGTACGCATACGGAATTTAGAACGGGGTAATACCAGGCAAAGGCAGAAATCTAATGTGTGGTATGTTATTTAGATATCACTGTGATCTAGAGACTAATAAAAACATTGAACAAATGTGCTTGAAACTTAAACTTTCACAAGTGCATATTCATATTTAAATTTTTTTTGTAAATCAGTTATATGTAGGATGATACTGCCTTAAGCTTTATGTTAAGGCATGTACTAGCATGCAGAGTTAAGGGGGAGCTTTTGAAATGCCAAATTGGTGTTTGATCGGTAACTGACTGCACACTACTGCAGTTTATCCCAAATTTGAGTTGTAAACTGAAGTGAAAGGGAAACAAATCTGTAGCTATGGATTGACGTGTATTTTTTTTTTTATTGTATATTGCTGATGCTTTGTGTACCATGAACCATGGATATCCAGGCTAATAAGTGTACAATGTTGCGATCTTTTTCTGAAAGGTGTACACGCTCTCTGTGTCTGGAGACAGACTAATTGTGGGGACTGCGGGTCGGAGAGTGCTGGTGTGGGATTTGCGGAACATGGGTTACGTTCAGCAGCGGAGAGAATCGAGCCTGAAGTATCAGACCCGCTGTATCAGAGCATTTCCAAATAAACAGGTATGGGAACCATGGCGGTAATTGTACTTCTGTGGAATATTTTTTAGGAAAGATGGTGACTTATTTAAGCTTTCTGCCTCTTTCTCTCATTTTAAAAAATACTTTTGATCTTTATGCTGTCATAATTGAACTCTTGACACCTTTACACTCCTTGTTCCAGATTCTCTCTTTTGAAGAGCAGCGTAGCTTAGGAATGTTTGCCACCCCTGCTCACCAGCATGTTTTTTTCACTTACTTTTTCTCAGGTTCTTTTTTTTTCCTTGATAATGTTGTTTTAAACTGGTTATTTAATACATTACAATACTGGTGTGTAACCTTCAAAAAACTGCAGAGAAGTTGCAGTAGAAGAGGGAAAGACAGACTAGGATTTGTTCTGTAGCTTTTATGCGTTGTAGCCCTAGATTCTTCAACAGGGATAGCATAAAAAATTATGTGAATGTGGCTTATATTTTTCTTCCTTCCCTCCTTTTATTTTCTTTCTTCAAATCTGACTGTCATGCACTCAAGACCTGATGACCCATTATCTAGAGGGAATTGTACAATTTAAGTGATCATACAGCTGTTCCACGTAGGTTAACATAGTGTATCTGCAGTTTCTAGCCCTTTTTAAAGTAAAGCAAGATCAGCTTACTCTGACATAAACAAGAACTAATGTGGAAGAGTTTCCCAGTGTAAGCAGTGAAATTATAGGCATTGGGAGACCTAGTTATTTGTTCTGGAACTGGCATGAATGTTTTCTTTTTTATTTATTTATTTATTTATTTTTATTTTTCAGTTCTAGTTGTAGTATAACAAATTGATCTTCCAGATTGTAGTGTAGTCCAGATTTTGAAGAACCTTGCTACAGGTAGATACTAAAGTCCTATTTCTGACAAGATCTGTTATAGATTTAATTCAGAAGTTCTAATACAAGAATCTTAAGTTGCTCTAAGTTGCTCTAAGTCAGGGCTATAATTAACTGGATAAGTGGGCACCACTTTATGATCAAGTTTCATTGAAAATACTGTTTCAGCCTTGAGCGTTTAGTTGACAGTATAATGCTCTGAACTAATTGTAGTGTAATGCAACTCTGAAACTAAACAGTCCCATGAGTATCCATAATATTTGAGATACTTAAGTCCTGTGGGATAGGTGGGCAAATACAAGGGGCTATTAACTCTTTTTTTTTTTTTTTTCCCCAAATCAACCTGTGTTTGGACCTGCCGCGGTAATTAGAAACCTCACTGTAAGCTTTAACTTGTGGTGCAGTGAGAATTTCCCAGAAAGCTTTTCCTACATTAGTTTTTTATTAGAAGCAGATTTTATTGATGATGCCATGGCTCTGTGGTAACAAATAATTTCCAGTTGTACACAACATAAGATAGTTTACATGTTATTTATTTGAATTTAGAATAATAAAAGATTAGTTGTGTGTTTAAAAAGTTATCTTTTCTCCTATTCTAAACTTCTAAAATGCATAACTCCAATTTTCTTTTGTAGGGCTATGTTTTAAGTTCTATTGAAGGTCGTGTTGCAGTGGAATATTTGGATCCAAGTCCAGAAATACAGAAGAAGAAATACGCATTCAAATGTCACCGTTTGAAGGAGAATAACATTGAGCAGATTTATCCAGTTAATGCCATTTCTTTCCATAATGTCCACAACACATTTGCTACAGGTAGAGTACTCAGTTTTTATTACTTACTGGTATCAAAAAACGTTTTCAGTACATCAGCTTCTTTAAGTTTTTGTTTAAACAGGTCAGCCTTTACTTGATATGCCTTTACTTTATAGGCCTTTAAATCATACTTCTTGCTTTGAGCAGGGTTTTGAAATTATTTTATGTAGTGAGAGTTAATTTTTTTTAACAGGTTTTAGAAAATACTCATTGTGTTATTCAACTCTGTATAACTTTGTGCTTTGACTGACAAAGTAATTACAGGTAGTTTTCTCTTCTTTTTTCTTTGCTGTATGTATTCAGTCTTACAGTTCTCCCAGTTATAATTTATGAACAGGTTTTGTTAATTAATTTTTCAGGAGGTTCTGATGGATTTGTAAATATTTGGGATCCCTTTAATAAGAAACGGCTGTGTCAGTTCCATCGGTATCCCACAAGCATAGCATCACTTGCCTTCAGCAACGATGGAACCACCCTTGCAATAGCTTCTTCATATATGTATGAAATGGATGACATTGAACATCCTGAAGATGGTATCTATATTCGCCAAGTGACAGATGCAGAAACAAAACCTAAGTGAGTATGCTTCACCTGTATTTGAGCCTTTCTGAGCATTCATCCCAAGATTTATTAATTTTCTTAAATTCATGAATAGCATTATTGATGCCAGTAGATAGTGCAGCTTGACAGTAGGGTTGGATTTGATTTTATCTTGTTTGCCCAAGCTTTCAATATCCGTAGGTTGATAGACGTCTGATGGATAAAATTGTGCCTAGTTGTTTAGTAGAAGAAGAATGTCAAACTCTTATCCCTTTTGAACAGATGCTATTATATGAAGCTATGGAGTTATTGCTAGCTCATTGCTTCAAAAATTAAGTGAAGAATTCAAAAACAATTTGAATAAAAGTTACAGTATTTGGATATTTAAAATTTAGGGTTAATGAAATTAATGAAACACACTGACTACATGCCTAGCTGTTACAGTCAGAATGAATTTGGGTACAGAATGAATTTGTTCTAGGAAGGTTTTGTAAAATCAAGTAAAGGGCTTTCTCAGTCCTTGTGTTTTGGAGTTTACTGCAGCCCTCTAACGCTCTTCTGTCATTGTTGCTGTCAAAATGGGGCTAACTGTTTATTGGAGGTAAAGGATTTGGCATGAATGTTTAGAAAAACTAACATTGTAGAATTGCACTACTCTTCATTTTGCTAGCGTGGGATTAGTTTAGAATTTCAAAATCTTGTGGTTTGTCCCTGCTAATTTCTTCTTTTAGTACTCAGACTGTCTTACGCTTTACCTTTGTCTCTATTGTTTATTACTTCAGTGAATTTGTAAGTAGCTGTATATCAGTGATCGGAGTTCTTGAGTCTAAAACCTCAAGACCTTTTTCCCTCTGAAGTGACTTATGTATTGCTTCAGAGAGCTAATTCCCCACTGTGTGGATGTGGGGAGAAAATTACAAAAGAATAAACGTGCCATCTCTCACTTGGAGGTGTTTGTGTTAAAATTTAAAATTTTTAAATTTTTATACTGATAGGGAAGAATAAAAACATAACTTTCAGTTCTTATTCCTGTGGCTTTCCTCATTAGAAGAAGTCCAGAGATAATTTGTCATAGTTATTTGTAAAATCAGGTTCTGCTTCATATATACATTTGGGAGGTATTAAAAAAAAAAAAAGGGTGATAGAAGAATACTTATTATTGGTCTTGTAATATTAAGAGCTGTTTTCAGTTATTTTTGTTCTTTGCTAGTTATGGTTGCTAATTCTGTAGATGCTTCATTCTGCTGTATGAGGAGGTTAATCTACAATTAAACAATATTTCCTCTTGGCCCTCCATTATTTTCTGAAACAGATGGTTCATCATTTCCTGGGCTGTTAAACACAGCAAGGTTAAGGTTAGACTCTTGGGAATCAGCTAGTTTTGAATCTTATTAGACTGTAGAAGGAAAACTAATAAGAATACTCCTTAATATCATTTTGTGACTGTAAACAATTATTTATTAGCAAACAATTGATCCCAGAAGGGCAAATTGTTTGAGTCAGTAATGAGCTGAGAAAAGACAGAGCATATCTGTGTATTTGGAAAATAATTGTAACGTAATTGCAATGCATTTAGACAGGCATCTTTTTGGACCTGTTTCTATCTTTAAATGAATTTCTGAAAACATTAACAAGGTTTACATGCTTTTCTGACATTTATAAGTTGCTTGTGCCAACCTTAGGGCACTAGTCTCTGGTGACTAAGAATTTTGTATATATTTTAACGTTACAGCAGTGTGAGTCATCTGTTTTATTCTAAAAATCGATTACTTGGAACAAGACTAATAGTTTTAGTTGTTTCATAGTGATCTCTTTGCATATTAATTTGAATCACCTTGTGTTTCTGCATGATGCATCCTTAAATGCATCAAGATGGTGCCATATTATGTAAAGAATAATTGGCAAGGTCAGGCTTTTAGTCACTGAGTTATGTATCATATCTTGATACAAGTGAATGCTATCTTTCTGCACACTCTTGCATTTATGGAATGTCAAATATTTTACCTGCTTATGAATATTCTACAAATTACTTGCTGAAACATGGTTTATTTGTTTCAGGTCTACTTAGACTTCTGGTGATATCTCTTCTCTACAAAAGAGTTGCCCACCTGCTCCTAACAAGACCAAACTAAAACAATAGAAGGGGGAAGAACAATCCTTGTATTGATGTTATTTTTAACTAAGAAATGTTTGTTTGTATGTTGCAGTATGTCATAGTCTGTCATTACTTTTCTGCTTAGAACAGTAGTGAATCAGTGTTTACTTTAACTGCTGTCTGTAGGTAAACTAGTTCTTTCCTGTAGGCAACTTTGCTTATACAACTTCATAACAACTTATGACATTTTGTAGTATCCTAATTATGAAAACTTCCAATGTTCTCAGAATTGTTCAATAAATATACATCCTAGGTTTTTGAAAACAAATTTTGTGTAATAACCTTTACTGTTTGCGAAACAAACATTTGACTTTCGAGTTGTAAGAATTCTTGAGTTCTAGATACTTCATTATGGGAAATTTCTTAACCTTTGTCTTTTCCCAGTGAGGTAAGATGGGAATACTTTCCTTACCTGAGGATGTTTAACTATTCAGGTACTGTTTTCACAGTGCTGTGAAAGCCTAGAGTTTGTGTTAGGAATGCTAGGTTATCCTGATGACTTGGTATTACTGAAAAATCGTTTATCATTTCTGGAGGAAGGTGAGAACTCTGTAGCACGTAGTACTCTTTGGTTTGTCATCTACTACTACTGTGTATTTGTAGAGAAGCCCAAGGTTAATCATGCATGTGAAGAATTGAGGGTAGAGGGAAGCAAATGGAGACCTTGGGCTCTGGCAGGTTGGTTTGTTCCGAGCCTGCAAGTTTGACCTGAGAGCCCAAAGTTTATGTAGTATCACAGATAAAGGTAGTGAAGAACAGCACTAAGAGTGCAAATGCCATTCTGGCCACAACAGCAATGCAATATGTTCTTTCTCCATATGTTCTGTTTGCCTTATTACCACTTGGTCAGAAGTGTAATCTGTAATCAGAATTTTATATCAGCCACTTGGGGATTCGGAATGCGGGAGGGAGAAATGATCAAACTTAGACAACTTAAGAATTTCTGTTAGGAAAGTAGTAGTAGGAAAACACTTCAGGTACTCTGTGTATGTCTGTCTGATTCTTGTCTTTTGTTTTTTTCTTCTAAACAAGAATATAGATCTGATCAAGAGAATAAATCTGCAAATCTGTCTTCAACTAAAAAGAATATTTTTCTGCGCTGAATATTCCAGTCTGGCATGTGGAAATCAAAATAAATGCTTTCTGATTAGTAGCACCAATAAAAGCTCTTTCTTCCAACTCTGTTTGCAGGACGGACTTCCAGATCATTCTTTAAAAGTAGTTTATATCTTCCTTAAGTAGTTTATATCAGGTGTTTCTGAGAAGTACTTCAGAAACTTTGTAGTGAACAGTAAGGAGGGACAAAAGGAAACATGACTGCTTCTATGAATCTTATCCAAGATGATTGTTGTGTGGGTATTTTGAAAGTAAATGATGACTGGTTTCATACCTTGCTTCAGTCTTTTCTGTTCTGAAATAACAGTGGCCATATAACCAGCGGGAGTACTTTATTACCTTTAAGAAAACAAACTTGTTGACAATGGAAATGGTAACGGATTGTTCCAAAGAAGGTGGTGATGGAGAGGAAGCTGGGCTCTGCAGTGTTGAGCCGTTACCAGGCAGAGATAGTAAATGTGTGTGGAGTACTTTATACTTTGTCATGAGCTAGATCTGGATTCTTTGATAATCTTAAAACTGTCTGTTTTCAATAGGTTTAAAAGAATAAAAGATCTTGCTGAATATGAAAAAGAATACCACAGTCACTAGAGTTGCACCTGTTCTCTATTCTGATAGACTTACACTGTTCCCGTTTTTTTTTTCAAATTTTAATAGGCTTTTTTGCACTCTTGGTAGATGACTACATTGCTGAAGATGTTGGACAAAGATTGTATTTTTGATGTCAGCTTAGGAAGTTACAATGCTTTTTTTTGTGGAGGAATGCAATTATACTTTGGTTTTGGGGCATAAACTTGGGAACTAAGTGTTTCTACTAAAATGACTAACAAAAAAATGATAAGCAAAATCCCTAGTTCAGGAAATGATTGTAGGTTGAGACAGCAGACTCTTGTGTTAAGAGCACTCTCGAGCTGTCTTACTATTCCAGACCACAATGTATTTATAAGCACATATAAATATGTATATATTTGCCAACCAGACATGCAATATCTGCTGTTTCTCTCTCTCTCCATCCCTCCTCAGCCAAGAGAGTATAATATTACAGAATACAGGATTGAACCCACAAAAATAATATTTTGATGTTACTTAGAAGCACAACAACGACCATACTTGTGGAAAAGAAAAGCAGACCTGAAGTGAGGATGGGTCCAAATAAGCAATGTGTGAAGATAGAAGTAGGCTGGGAATAATGAAGAGGAGATGAGTGACATGAAAAAAGGAACATGTGAAATGGAAGGAGGATATAGTGGAGAGATACAGGGGTAGAACCATCCATAGGGGTGTGTGAGTATGTGGGAGGGGGGGAAGTGAAATAAGAACTAGAGAAAATAGGGAAAGCAGAAGAGAAAGTATGAGGGGAATTCCAAGTGCTTTAGGTAACAAAGTAGACCCATAACATACGCACACAAAAATGATACCACCTGTGCAATTTTTTGCTTGTTGGGTAAGCATCAGGAGAGGGAACCTGTTGCATTAATGGTTAATGTACTAAGAACTGGTGCTTCAGTGGACACAGGTAGTCACAGATAGATAGGATGAAACCGGTTGGATGGTATGGCTGTTCTCTGTGGAGTGCTGGGGTGCTTTATGTAGGTGCTTGAAACAAACTAGAATCTGTAGAAAATGCAGTGAGACAACCTGGCGTAACCGAAGAGAAATGTTAGTTGGTCAGGGCAACGGTGGTGTCCATGTCTTAGGTAGGAATATATGCAGTTGGAATGCAGACATTTCTTTTATAAGATTAATCTTCCTTTTATTAGCTCTCTCCCCAAAAAACAGGCAAAGACAAAGGTTTGGAAGACAAAGAAATCGTGAAACAAGCCTTTTCTGACCTATATGACAAGCAGCTGAACAGGATATACTGACTCTTGATCAGAGGAATTGAGATCTAAAAAAGCTCCTTAAGTCACTGCTTTCAGCAGAATGTCGAGGGCTGTACAGAGCACAGGGAGTCATAGCCATCGTTCTGATAGAGTCATCCATCACCGTTGACTGCTTGCAGGGAAAAGTATCCCAGGTTGTGTCTCACAAGAGCCTCATGACACTATGGTATTAGAAGCCAAGCAGCATCTGTGCCCTGAATGTTACAAAAGCATGCTGGTAAGTGTACTTTTTCTGTTGGTGAGTCAGGATAATCAGTGTACAGGTACTACATGCAGGTCTCTAGCTCTGCCACCTCTCAGATATGATATTTTGTCCTGCTACGGCTGCAGTTATAATAAATATACAAAAAATTTTGTGCTATGACATACGTTTCCCCAGGCAAAACCAGTCCCTGCTCTAAGCTCAAATATGTGAACAGAAAGACTCAAGTGATGCTATTGAGAGTGACCTTTGTAAAGCTGTCTAGCTATTGCTAGCTCCATCTTGCTGAACTGTCACACTTCTATAAGTGTCTACTAGTTTTCACTGCCTTGAAAATTAAGGATTTTGTTTGGCTGGAGGAATTGTGTAGTCACTCGGTTAACAGATGCAACAATTGAATTACTGATTTAGATGCCCAAAAACTAGGTGTTTCTACTATTGGGCACTTTTGAAAATGCTGGCCTAAATGACATGCCCACCACTGAGTGATCGGTAATAGTGGTCTGGAGCAGAACCTATTTCTTCTGACTAGCAGGCATCTGCTCTGGTGATTACACCATTAGCTGCTTTTATGTTGTTTAGTATAATCATAATCACAACGCTAGTAATTTTTTAGTCAATATGCAACTGATATAACTTTTCGTCTTCGGGTGGTGTGGCATTTGCTCTGAAACACAACAGACTTTTTTTGTTCAAAATCATATTTAAGTGATACTTTAATACATTTAGCTATGTGGAATTTAGAACTGAAAAGTCAAATACAGGACTTAGCCAGTTATTCTTATAACTAATATGCTAAAGACATTTACTATGAAATATGTCTTATTTTATAAGACTGCGTGCTGCACTCTGACTATATCGTGCATTTTCCTATAGAATGAAAAGATACGAAAGCACGTAACAAATGTGACACAGGAAATGTAATAGGTCTTTAGAGTCTCCTGTGATTACCTGCAAAGTGGAAGGGAATAAACTGTTCTCCATGTCCACTGGGACTGGGACGAGACATAATGAGCTTAAATTGCAGCGGAGATTAGTCTGCGCATTAGGAAAAACTTTTTAAGTGTAGGGATGTTTAAGCACTGGAATAGATTGTCTGGAGAAGCTGCAGAATCTCCATCTTTGGAATTTTTCAAGCACAAACAGCTGCTGGGAATGGTGTAGTTATAACTGATCCCATCTTAAGGCAAGAGATATAAACTAGATGACTTTAGGAAGTCCTTTTTGTCCTTATTTTCTATGCTCTCACATGTGATGTGCAACAGCTACTTTCCCTAGCACTGAAATATCTGCATATGGGTAGACTTCTTTTTCAGTGCATTTCCTTATGCCTTCCTTAGGTTGTTTTTTCTTCAGATTACACACCCATATCCAAAAATTTTACAAATGAGTTGTGTAAGTATGTGCATTTAAAAATACATTCACAGTTTTTTTTCTTTTTGAAAATAATGTGTTCATGTCAAATAAAATGACAGAAACCAAGCAGCTAAAATGGAAGAAGAGTATGAAACTGGGAGAAAGTATAATACTTACTGATTGTACTTATAGTTGTTACATTGCTAAACTTGTTTCTGACCATTCATCCAGCTGGCATGGTTGCAAAGAATACTCGTTTGAAGTAACATGAACAAAGGCAGGGATTCCTGTTTCTTCTTTTGTTTAAAACTTTCAAATTATTAAACAGCCTATTTTTCCTCCGTGGTCCAAAACACCGTAGCAGCCAGAACTCGATTCAGCCTGGAGTCTCTGTCCATGCCTACCAGCGTACCTTTTCCACAGCAGCAGGCTGGGGCCGGTAAGCTTCAGCTGGGAGAAAGCTCTGCAGAACTCTTCGGTTAAGCAAACTGTAATACTTCTTTACATATTTGCTTCGCAATCACTTTTGAATTCATATTTGGTTAATACAGCAGAGTACCTGATTGTTGTAGGCTATATGCATCTTTCACCTACAGGATATTTACATCAGTCCTTCTGATAGTTATAGCTTAAGTTGGCCGCTAGCTTCACCATCAGCTGCCACTAACCAACCCTTGTGCTAGCCTATGCCTTGCAGCCTAACAAGTGGTCATATCTTTTAGTCTGTTTCCCACTTGGAGAAAACCACTGTATTCTCTTCTGGTAAAAACAAAACGAGGTAGCATCCTGTAAAACAAAGACACAATTTATTCACTCATGTTAAAGAGTTTCTAATAATTAAACTAAGCAAGGTTTGCTTTTCCTTGCTTGTGTTTCTGCAAACTGCTACTGTTGTCAACAACAGTCCTATTCTCAGCATTGTACAGATGCATTGTACGAAATGGTCCTGGCTTGAGGGAATTTACTCTCTAAATAAGACAGCCAAAGGTTGAGAGAGAAGAAATATTCTTATTTGACAGATGTCAACAGAGGCACAGAATAAGGAGGTGAATTTCTTTGTCACAGAGCAAAGGCAGGAGATGAGCAGTTGTTGGGTTTTCTTTTTTTTGGGATCTGAGCTCAAATAATTAAATAATTGATCTAATTTTTTTGCTTGTGCTGTAGATTTGCTGTGGAAAGTTATATTTTAATTAATCTTTTTCTTTTTCTGCTGTATTTTTTTTTTGTAAATAAAGTGAACAAATATTTCAGTAAAGGTCAATGAGACCAAACTCTTAATGGAGACTTAAGATCCTTAGATGATGAATCTTAAATGTGAATTATTCTTATAAAACAACACAGTACACATTGTGTTGATATACAGTAATTCTAAGTGGTGTAAAAAGAGGCCAATAGACTACAAAGACTTAATTTATTTGCTACTGTAGCAAATAGGGGAGGATGGTTGCAATGAATGGAAAGGATGTAGGAAGTGCATTTTTAGAATCATTCATCTTAAAAATGAAAAAAATTGTTCTATGTAGTCTTATCTAGGTGGAAAAAATGTATAATTCAGGCCCTACAAATCAAAGGTTATTAAAGGAAAACAGTATTAAATAGAAAATTTGCAACCCACTTTAAAAGGACAAGAAAATTGTACAGCTGTAGCCTGCGTGGCAGACAAAGGAGCAGGAACATGACGAATATTTATCCTTTTTACCTCCTCGATGTCTGATGTCTCTTATTTACAAATCGCTTTTCTTGCTCCACGCAGGAATTTCGTATTGTGCTTTAAGAGCTGACGACTGCAGTTGCTGCAGTGCCGCATGTCTAGCTGCTGCTGGCTCCTTGGCAGGGTGCTTGTCTGGGGCTGCAAAGTTGTTGAGAAGCTGCAGGTGAATTTGCCTTGGAAACAAGCACACAGGATATTTGTAAGTGGAGGAGGCCTCCCTGTCCGCAGCCCTCTGCTGGCACACAGGCTGCTCTTCGAGATTTGCTTTAATATATTGCCAGTGTTGGTTTTCTTAATAGTGATAATCCATACTATCCTTTGTATAATCTAAAGATGTCAGCTGATAGTACTAATTGTAATAAGATAGCATAACATCTTTGGTATTTGTAAGTAACATGTCTTGATCGTGACCGAGAATCCCTTAATTCTTTTTCTTCTGTCTATATTTTTCTTGTTGAGATTGTTTCATCCTTCATGTGAAGGCTTTATGTAGTGGCCTGCTAACATGTGATCACTGGAAGGTGCGTGCTGCCTGAAGGGTAGGATGAGAAATGTGCCCTCTTTTTGTCAGAGCGCATTAATTTCTGCTAATGAGAGTTTGAAGGGAAGCGTTGTGCGACATATTTGTAGATAAACTTTGCAGAAAAGGCCAGATGTTTCATTTGAAAAAACCTAAGTTCTATTCCACAAATTAAATAACAGGAATTTACCTGGGGAAATGTGTCTATCCATTCCTGTTTAAAATCTTTGTTTTTAAGATCATGGTGCTTAGTTTGAAAAATAAAAGCGGTGCTTATAGTCCTTGAATTTTTCCCTTGGTTATAATGGAGTCACTGTTCTTTCCCTGTCGTCTGCAATCCTCAAATGCTTTAAATCAAATCCTCAGTATCTAAATTATTGAACATCTTTTTGGGATTACATTTTTTATTCCTAATTATACGCAAAAGATATATATCATGAAATATGCAGCATGTAATTGTGATTAAAGCGTACAGTCTCCCAAAAGATAGGTCTAACAGTTTGATACATCCAAAATTTAATTAGGCAGATAATGGGGTTAGAAGTGAAATTTTTGAGATTTGGGTGGGGAAGGAAACTTTGGGGATTAGATTTTTTTGATGGAGGTGGAGATCAATATGGAGGCTGCAAATGCAATTCACAGTCATATTTCTTTCCTGCTCTTCACCTGTTTCTCTTCTTCCTTTCCTCCTTATGTTGGTCTCAAGAGTGTCCCTACAAAAACTGAATTTGTCTAAATAGTGAACGAGTAAGTCATTGAGTAGCAGGGTGAAAGAAGCCTGATCTCCTACATAGCTGGGTTTTGTGGTTATTCCTTCTTAGACATCTGAGAAACCACGTTTAGATTTAAGCTTTTCCGCAGTCGGGTGGAAGCTTTTTCCCAGGTAGATTTCCTGGACCTTCCTTACCGGGAGCATTATGAAAGCGTGTCTCCTCTGCTTGGCTGCCTGCTGTTGTGACAGACGCAGGAATCCGATATCTTTGAGGCCTCCTTCCTCTATCCAACTTCGTTGTAATTGGTCATTCAGTTCAAAAGTTATTAGGGGATGAGAGGAGAAGGGGGCAGGCTGACAGACACGGACAGTTTCATTGCATGAATCTCATTTCCTTAGGAAACCGGAATAAAAAAATCAATTAAGGCTAAGACCCTCCAGAACCCTTCTTCAATTACTTCGTAAGCACAATGCCTTCTACTGAAGTATCCATTATATATAATATCTTGATCAATGCAAAATAAGATGAAACCTGTTTTGGCAGTTGTTTGCAAGTGTCAAAATACGGGGTAAAAATCTGGCTTTCCCATGAGCGATAGCCTGCAGGTGTCTAGCTTTTGGCAGAACCTGGGATTCACCCACTGTAGGTCGCACGTTTGTGTCGTTTCGAACGTGTGCGGTCAACCTGCCGTTGTTATTCCCGTAGCTGTAAGTAGCAGCAGTGCTTCCAGCGCCCGTTGTGAGCTTCAGGATGGCATTAGCCCTTACTTTGTTCTGGGTGACATTTAAATAGCCACTAAAATCTCAGGAGCTGCTATTTTTAGGATGCACCTGAAAAGCCTACTCGTGTCGCTTGTACTTTCCGCAAAGAGGGACTGCTGCTGGTCGTTTCGTCTCTCAGGGCAGGAAATAATGACACACCTGTCAAACGCGCAGGGACTTTGCAACTGGGTTTCTGCCAGCCAAGCTGCCCTCCGACTGCGCGGGCATAGCGGATACTGCTCCTCTTATCCCATGCCTTTTTGTGCAAGCTGCGCTACCGTAAAGGCATGCGATTCTACCCCTGCTTTTGTTCCAGTGTTTAATTACCTTACACACTGCTTATTAACCGGCTCCTTCTCTCCTGTCAAATTGTTTTTTTTCTTCCACCTTCTCCAAATTTCTCTTGTTTCTACATAATTCTGTTTACCCTCTCTCCCGCGGTCCTTGTTATTTCTTTGTTCAAACACCTAACATTTCATTAAGCCTCATATTCTTACAATCAGAAATAATTCAAATATAACTTCTGAGTGGCAGACATACAGAGAGATTATAAAAAAAAAATATATATTTTTTCCAAATTCTTTCTTGGATGGTCTTCTAAGTCACCTTCAAAATCCCAAGCAAAGATTAAAAAAAAAAAAGGAGGAAACAGGTTTTTTTACTGTTCTGATAGAAAATCAAGCCTAAGCAAGCGGTTTAAAAATTTTATGTTTTGTCTGGAGAGCAGCAGCAATCATGAGTTTTTTCTGATATCCTGCTTACCCAGCTGAGACTTCCAGATTTAACGCTTCTGGAACAGAGTTCCTTTTTCTTCTGTCTTCTTCCTCTTATTTCTGCACTTGTTATGTTAACGTCTTGTTCTGCTGCGGAACTGTTTACAGTAAAGAAAAAGCCACCTATCGCTTATTTGCATAGAATTTTTATTGGTGCAACTTTTTTATATTTATGGAAAGAAGGAAGGGAAGGATGAAAATGTTAATACTGGAAACATATATATGTTTCAGATGATGCATTGTATGTATCCCCTTATTTCTTGTTTTGCTTCTCCACATTTTTCACTTCTCTGAGGATATGTTATTTTATTTTTTAAAAAATGGTGCTTTTCCTCTGCATCAACCTGAAAACTTTTCAGTACGACTTTGTTGTAATGTCACTCAAGTCTATTTTGTTCCTCATGGAATGGTGCGGGACTAGGATTCAAATCCTGACCAAAACCTTTTGCCCTCAATGGGGATCTTTTCAATTCAGAGACTTGGAGATAATTCTTATGTCTGAAGTTTTGGAATCAGTGAGGAAAACCTTGCTTCACCTGGTGCAGGATAAACCTCTGTGTCAAGATGGTGGCAAAAAATTTTTTCCAGATTTTTGTTTTTGTTTTTTTGTTATTAGGGCATCACAATCACATTTGCAGGCTAATAAGGTATTCCTAAAATAGCGATTGCATTCTGTGAAGTTTGCATGTAATGCATTAGCGTGGCCATGATTAATTCCCCTAGTAACTCTTTATTGTTAGGATTGCATTGCAGGGCAGCAAATATCAGTCAGCAGGTATGCAGGTTTTTTGTTTTGTTTTGTCCTTTTTGTTGTTTTTTAAGCTAGCTTCTAATGCAACAGCCTTTTATCGCACTATATAAAATTTACCTTTAACCTGGAGTCTTTCACCCGTTATCTATAATGTATAATTATAAATACATTGTAGTCTTGAGTAACTACAATTAAAAAGGGTAATTCGTTTCCCTCCCTCTTTCCCATCCTCCCACCCAAGTCCTTAGGTTTAATTTTCATGATTATGTTAGATTATGAGTCATTTTAAATCATGGTATCCAGTAGAGACTACTCCTACTCTGCAGCTCTTTTCAACAGTTGTTTATGGTAGTTTCAGCCTCTTTCTGCCTCTCTGAGGCTCTTTATTTTTAAAGCAAGGCAGACAAGGCCTAAAATTATTCCATTAAAGAGGTGCAATTTTTGTAATGGGACTTAGAGTGCTCTGCAGAAGTGCAGGCAAGTTTCTTCAATATCCTGAGCATTATTCGCTCATTTAGTTAAATGATGTTTCTAATTCCCTGGTAATTACATGTAATGAGGCACTCTTTCTCTTCTTGATGAGACTTTAGCTTAATATGAGATGTCGTATTTTTTTTCTTTCCCCCCTTTTTTTTTTTTTTTTTTAGGGATAATTACCCTTCCCAGGAAAAGCAGGGGGTTTGTTGTGCAGAGTATATAGCAAATTATTTTATTTCCTGCCATCTTGACTGCCAGTGAATTATAAAATTAAGTTTCAGTGAAGCATTAGCACCATTTTGGAAAGGCTTGAGATTTTTTTTTCTTATTCATGTATTGATGTCCTTTGGGACTGTTGGGCTATTATTCATAGAATAGATGTTTTTCTGCCAATTCCTAGTATTAGACAGTATTGAAGCAGCAACATAGGTTTAATTTTTTCTTCTGGATAATATCCAATGCAGAATGGTCTTGTTAGCCGCTTTTTATATCAGGTAATTATCTTTATAAAGTTTAAGTAACACTTCCCCCTCTCCTCATTGGTGACTAATTGCATTTATTTTATGCATGTTATAATATTATTAAATGCTGTGGGGTTTTTAATGTTTTCAGTTCTGGATTGTTGTTCTTACTTAAATCTCCTACATTTGATTAATGATATGGGAATGAATGAAAAATTGTAGGATACATAAAGTTAGCAATAATGCAACA
This sequence comes from Apteryx mantelli, assembly GCF_036417845.1. Classification (NCBI taxonomy): domain Eukaryota; kingdom Metazoa; phylum Chordata; class Aves; order Apterygiformes; family Apterygidae; genus Apteryx; species Apteryx mantelli. The sequence goes on from NC_089984.1 coordinate 40,524,626, forward strand.
TTTAACTCTTAAGTAAAAGTAGAATAAATGGTAATTTTAATTACTCTGAATTTCCTATTTTTGTCTGTGTCAGATTTTCTTCCTGGTATTCTGATAAGGTTCTTGTTTGCCTTGTTTTTCTAAATTAAAAATACTGTAAAAATTATGAATGGAGTAAAATTGTCTAAGGACAATCTCTGGGTTAGGAGTTGAATTACCATTTGAAAAACATTTAGATGTCTAATTCCTATGGCAAATCTAGGGTCAGATTTTTCTCACCTAGCTTTAGCTGTCTAAAAGCAAGGTAAGTAAGCAAGCAGTCTAGGCTCCTACTATAGTCGCTGGAGAGGGACCGTCAGAAGATGATTCATCCTGTCCTAGTCCCTGCCTTTGGATGAGATGAACTGGCCTCTGAAGGGGCCAAGACAACTGAATGGCCTCATTACCATTTGAGGTGGTCTGCACATGCAGAATATCATGTGACATGTATATATGTGCGTTCTTCCATAGTATACACGTGATTTTTTAAATGTGCTGACTAAATTAATGTTCCCTATCCCCTGTAGCAGGCAGTCCTCCATGGTGAACATCCGGGCTGTGGACAGATTTCCATTTCTGTGAAATATTGTAAAATGGCATCTTTTTTTCAAAAGAGACTTATACAGAGGGTCAGGCCTATTGGTCACAATGGAGCTGCTAATTAAATGTTTTTTCTTTTTTCTCTTCTATGGCTTGAGGCTCATAATTTTTGATGCATGACAGTGAGCAAAGCCTGGGTTCTGGTCTTGGGTATATCTGGTCTGATGGTTGACTTTGGGCTGGTCACTTTACCTTTTCTCCATCAGTAGTAATGGTATTAATGGTAGTGATCTCCTCTGTAAAGCTCTGTAAAAGCTACACGTGGTAGGTATTATATAACAGCCCGATATAATATTGGGATAACTTTCAAACACCTTTGCAACAAATGTTACTCCTGGTCATACATGAGACACATCCACTACCTGCACTCAGACAGTAGAAGGAAATAAAATAAGATCAAAGTCTGGTTTTACTGGGGAAAAATCTTGCTGTATAGTGGGGGTTCTTGGGCTCTTAGGAAGCAGGGGAGGATGCAGGAAAAATGAAGGGTACATTTGCTACCAAAATCTTGTGCAACTTTTTTCTTGCTCTCTCTCTCTTTGGAAGAGACTTTTTTGCAGTCAGCTGGGGAGACTTCCCCTGCCCATCTTATCAAGAGCAGGAGCATGTAAATGAGCATATTGATAAGAAAAGGCTATATTTCATAAGCCATGGAAGAGCCTGTGCCTATATGAAGAGATATATAGTCCTCTATGTAAGTATATTAAAATTATACTCTTTGAAGTCAATGAAGCTATTTGTGTGCGTTAAAATATGTGTATAAAAGGGTTTTGTAGGCTCAGCATCAGAATCTTTAGTGATTGAAGGACTAAGTCTTGAAAACAGTGGGATGCTGTATCAAAAGTGCACTATCTCTAAGAAACCACAGTACAGCAAAGTTCTAAATCTAAAGGCACATCTTCATGATAAAACCAAGATTTTGAGAGGCTAAAGTGCAATCAGCAGTAGAAAATAAATGTCATAAATAACTTTTTGATCACAAATACTGTGACCCCAATTCTATAGAATGGAGCTGGAAAAATATGACTGCATCTCAATCTTTATTTCATCTTAAGCAATTTGACATCAATCAAATGACTTTGGAGGCAAAGGCATGAACGTTTATTTCCCAGCCCACAGGATTGCTGTCAAATTGCAATTTTCAAAATTGAAAGAGTTGTTAAGCTAGATTTTCTCCATTTTCTTCCTAGTTCTTTCCCTCAAACTTTCAAAAATGTGCCTCTCAATTTTGTAGTGTAGTACTCTACAATGTGAGGAGAAATTAAAGAACCTCTTGAAAAAATTCTCTACCATGCGGTGGTAAAATCTCCTTTTTCTCTCTGTCTGCAACTCAGTATATAAATCTAAAGAAAGACATGCCTCAAAGAGAAATGAAAGAAATTTGAGTGTTAAGATAGTGCCCTGATGAGGAAAGTAGGTAAAAGAATCAAGTTTGGCATGTCCACATTATGTAATTTAAAATACTGGTGTGATGTTACCTCCAGTCTGCTGCAGCTCAGAACAAATACTTGTGACCTGCTAAGAAAGGGGAACCTACTGCCTGATGATTATATATTATGAGTGTCACAGGTTTGAGTAAAACCTTTTCCTAAGCATTATCAGGAAGCCAGAGAGCACATTCGTGAAGTGTATTTTGCATTTAGACAGATGAGGCAGACACATCTTTTTGGGGGACTAAAATAGAGAGGTTAAATGAGAAACATTTCAAAATGCAAAATTAGATTTAATAGACTTTGTCCATCAACTGTTGTTTTTGTAACAACAGAGTTTAGGAACCCTCAGCCAAGATCTGTGCTCCATTATCAAGAGAGCTATACAAACTCAGAGACAGCACCCATCCGGAAGAATTTACACTCAAAACAGATGACACTCATGACAGGAATTATTTTCATTCCTACTGTATGGACTTGGAAGGAAACCCCTGAGAAAATTTGTGCCTTTTTAAGATGCTTGAGCCTTAAGTGCTATTTATGAAGAATGTAACCACTTTCACAACTCCTTCAAGACTTCAGGAGGTAAATTTAATCGGTGCTTTAGTTTCTCTTATCTTAAATTTCTCTAAGTTTCTGAAAGCAGAAGCTCCTCAATAGACCCGAGTAGGCGAATGGTTTCCTTGTGCTTAAAACCTACGATAATGTTCTGCTTGTGTCTTCCAGTTGTCGCAATCTGATACGTGTCCTCAAAACCTGCCTAATACATGCAGTTTTCTGTTAAAAAAATGACTCTAGTGATGAGAGTGCCCATCTGAGCTGTGGTGACCCACATTCGATAGAGACCTCTGCCAGAAGGTGTTCCAGCTTCCTTCTAGAATACTGCCACAAGCGTCGGGGTACAGAGGTATTTTGAGGTGGCAGGTATGATACAGGACATAATGATCAGCACCACAACTGCTTCACTTCCATATTTAAGTAAGTAAAAATGTTCAGCTCATTTCACCAGTCTGTTTCGCACTGCTGCAAAGCTGCAGGCGCTCCCGTGTTGCCTGATGTGTTTCCAGCTGCTAGCTGACCTGAGAGCAGGAATAGCTGTCTGCCAGTTTTTCCTAGAGTCTAGCTGATCTCCCGAGTATGCCACCAGCTTGTTCCCGTTAAAAGCCTTCTCAGGTGGCCAGTGTGCTTGGATATTCTTGGACTGTCACTTACTGCCAAAGGAGCTGGTACCCAAACAGAACTAAGCCAGGCGCATCCCTGAGAAATGGACTTCCACCAAAGGTGGGTGTGGAGTCCCAGGCATTTAGGAAGATAAATCATTTGCAGGGAACGGAGGACTCCCAAGTGCGTAAGCACAATGCCTGGCCGCAGGCAGCTGACAAGCAAGTACAACACCCAGTGGTGAGACATGGCCCACGAGCAAAGGACGGGATCCCCCCGCGGCAAGCCAGCCGTCAGCTGTGCTGCCCGCAGACAGCGGACAGCTGCCTGGGAGCCCAGCAGCAGGCAGCCCAGCTGGGGCTCTCCTTCCTCGCAGCTCCAGGAGGCCCGGAAAACGGGGCAGGCTGTGTGCTGTGCCAGGAGGCAGCAGAGTGCCACAGCCGAAGCTGTGCTTCTTTCTGGACCTCTTTAAGCAAAAGGAAGGAAGGAGAATCCCGGGACAATAGGCTTTCCTTTCCAAACAGTAATTATCCCCTCCTCTTCTGAAACGTTACAGGGTTTGGCCAGAATAAACGATGAGCAGCCTGAGGGGAGAATAAACCAAATGATATAGTTCTGGCAGAGACTCCTCCTACGCTTATAGACTCCAGGGACAAGGTTAGGTTCGTTCTGGGAACGCAGTCATTACAGATATCCCTACATGAGTTTATAAGCACCAGAAGTCAAATTCAGAGGATTTAGAAGTTATACAGTTGTCTGTTTAGTATTTCCTACCATTAGAAGTCTAAAGGATAGGTAAAGCATAGGTATCACAACAGCTTCAGAGGATAACTGACCACAGATGATAACATAAATCACAGGAACCACATGGCAGTATGGGGTAAGCTGGTACATGTAGACGCTGTACTGTGGAGGTGGAAAGGAGTAAATACAAGTTTAGCCTGATGTAGGAGCCTGGATTTACCAACACAGGTTCTTCAGCAACCCTATTTTTCAAATACTAATTTTCTTGAGGTACAATATTTGAGGTTTCCAATTTTCTCTCTAGCTTAGTCTACCTTTTTATTTTGCTCTAGGAATTTCTGAGTTTGAAGAAAAAAAGAGGCTGGCAGTGGAGAATGGAAGACCCAGTCTACACCAGTATGTATGCTCATATTGTCCTTTTTAGATGATACCATGTTGGGAGGCTTGAGCTTAAAAGACTGAAAATTCATGGTATTCATGGTTTATTCCAGAGCTTAAATGTTGAAAGATGTCACCAAGTTAAATTTGCATAGCTTGCCTGTATGTAGGTATTGAGACAGGCAAGAAGAGCAGTTTGGAACAGAGTAGTGCTGGAGAATTACTGATTGTTCTGGTGTGGAAACAGCGATGAGCTGAACATTTGAGTAAAGCTCCAAGTACATGCTGTTAGGCTCCCCGTGCAGCCCGGCAGACAGCCCGCGTGGTTGCTCTCCGTGCCTGCCAGCGGTGTGACCAGGAACAGCTGTTTCGAGAGGTTCCACCCTGCAGTGCAGCATGAAGAAACAACGGCCCTGCTCGAGGGTGAGCCTTTCAGTGTGGCCTTAGCATCCTAGTCTGAACGCTGTCATGGTAAGGGGGGCTTGATCTCAGCTGCACGCTGCAAAGAGCCAAAAAGGCTTACCCCCCAGCCACCTAACCCCATGGTGTGCAGTACAAGCAATTGCTGACTGCATAACCCTTACGAATGAATGACTGAAGTCTTGCTGCTGTACAAGTGAAAATAATTCCTTGTTCTTCATGACGACTTCTTATCCATGGGTTAAAAAGTATTTCCCAATGCATTCTCTGAATTAAATTTTAATTTTTTTAGCGTATGAGCTCATAGTTTGAACTTGGTGCTTAGGGGAAAATAGCAGGTTGCCTATAGGTTTGATAAAAGTTTTTTAGTTGCCTGTAAGACAGGAGAAAGCTCATCTTTGCAGGTTTTAGGTTTTCTAAAGTACACAGCCAAGAGCCTCAGATTTTGTCTATTAAGCTGGTTGTCGTTCTCTCTACTTCCAGCACTGAGCTCTCTGAGGAGATACCTAAAGCTTAGGCTGCAGAGCACCAATTGCGGTAGTGTAAGTGACTGTGGAAACCTGTCTACTATGGCTGGACTACCTCCACCACCCCTTTCACAAGGGCTAATTAGCAGCCATCGGATTAATTTGACTGTAATTTATTAGCCTCGACTAGTTCTAAGCCAATGGCCTACACGTGAAAAATAGTAAATCAAGGAAGTAACCATTTGTTGACATTCCTGTCCGTTAGGAACGGACATCAGCCGTTATCCTGATGGTAACATGCCTCTTTGTCATATGTACTTAAACCAGCGCAGGTTAGAATATTCAGTTCAGATTGTTACAAATGCCTTTATCCATTCCCATTGACATTTTAAACAAACGGTGATATATTTAGTACAATAATTACAGTTATTTGATTACCTTTCTTTTAGCCTGAAGTAGAAGGCAACTGACAGATGTGAATACCTCTGAGACCAATACTCTGTAATAAACTAACATTATTTATTACAAGATGCATTTTATTAATAGGAGTTGGCAGTAATTAATTCACTAAAGTTGATGTTACTAATAATTACATGTAATTCATGAAATATTTATGAAAGAAAACTGTGTATAAAAATGTTGCAAAGGTCATTTAGCTAATTAGTTAATAAATATCACCAACATTTCTAGCGAATCTCTTTAATTCTGAATAGTTTTAGATTTTCCTTAGTAAAATAATTTTTGAAACTTTTTTTTTTGATACACTGCATCTTGACATGAAAGCTAACATTTCTGGTTCTTGTTTTGAGCCAATGTATGGACTGTTTCCTTTGCTAATTCGCTTTGTCCTCTTTCCCTGTTCATAGTGAAAGATCCTAATTAGAGATAGCACTAGCTCAATCTAATTTAGGTTATCAGTGAGTTGCGGTGTCTCCCAGTTTAAGGATATGTGAATATATCTCTGTCTATTTAACTTGATTCTACTGGCTTTCTTTGGAATCAAATAACCATCATCTAAATTAATAGCTGACATCTGAACTGGAAAAATCATAGCATCATTTCTGCTCGCATTGAATTCAATGACAAAAGCACCTATTGACCTTGTGGGATGTGGGATCAGACCCCAGGCCGTTTCATGTTCATGCCTTGAACAGTAATACCACACCAATTTGCGGTAGCCTTTGTCACAGGATATGCTAATGATATTTGTAGGGTTTTGAAGGTACACAATTAGGTTATCTTGTTGATTAGGTCATCCTGTGTAATACAGGCTATAGAGAACTTCACCCTGTTTTGAATTAAGCCAAATGACTTGTGTTTGGTTAATGCCAGTCTTTCAGAGAGACATCCAGACATGGTTTGAAACTGCTAAGAGGTGGGGAATCCACCACATCTTTTTGTCATATGTTCCACCAGCTAACCATACTTTCAAATGTGGATGTAACTGGCTTCAGTTTCTTGCTGAAAGTCTTTGCCGAACACAAATTATTAGGCTCAATGCAGGCTTTGCCATATAAAAATCCATGTTGCCTTCTAAAGAAGGGCAGTCTTGGTGATCTAGTGGTCTTTTCCATGAATCTATGAAAGTCACCTTTGCACTTTCCTCATTCTGGCACTGCTTTATGCTCAGTCATAAAGCAGTGTTCAGTGCGCAGTCTTTTGGCACAGAGGAGAATTGCATAAGGACTTCAGGGATGAGAGAGATGAGGAGGCGAAGAGAATCGCGCTCGCTGCGTTAAATTCAGGAGTGAGGAGTGGTGGCTATGGCATGACATCGCTTCTACATGCTGCTTTGCGGGTGGGTGAAATGACTCCAGTGCAGCTCTGAGCAGGGAGGCAGACACAGAGCTGCCCTAAATCAGGCAGGGGCTGGCCCATGTTTGTAGGCTTCTTTGGCTTGGTGTTGCTCTACTGATCAGAAACAGATTGCTAAAAGAGGTCTGGTAGCTATGAGGAGAATCAGCGGCTCGCTTAAGCGTTACGTCACAGCAGAGCCTGTCTTGTTAGAGTGGGGGATCCTAGCTGGCGCGTACATTTGCCACAACCAAAAAGCGTTTGCCACAAATAGGCAAACAAACCCCACCAACCTTTCAAACTGGTCGTTGCTTTAGAAGATATTTTAGCATTTTTCCTTAAAAGCAAACCTAGGTATACACTTGGATTTCCTGCTGGGTTAGTGAATAGTAAACTGCTGACTGGTGGGGAAACACTGGCCTTCTGTTCTGAGGCTTGTGCTTCAAATGTGTGTCCTTCACAGCAACAAAATGTGCCTAGGATCTCCCCTTTTTTTAAGAACCTGTCCATGCAGGACAGTGTGCATATGATAATATCTTTCGTACTTGCCTACCCATTGAGATTCCAAATACACATAGACCAAATTCAAATCTGATGTCTATGATCTACTAATAAACTGAATTGCAAATCTGTAATTGGTCTGAATCTGAATGGCCTAACCAATGTCTCAGGCCTTATTCAGTTTTTATGTGGACTAACTTTATAAAAGAATTTTTTTTATAAGAACAATTTTATTTTATAGTAAGATCTAATATAGAAAGTTTTATTACACTGGACAATAAAATATATCTGGGTGGGCCATATAGTCTTGAAAGGCTAATAAGCATCAGTAGAAACGAATCTGGCTGATAAACATTTGTCTTTTACTTTGTAGTCTTTATTCTTTTTAAGCACAAATCCTGCCCCATTAAAATCAGTGAGACTTTCAGCCTTGGTTCAGCAGGACAGGCCAGATTGGTATATTTTCTGCCAGTGGGCTCAGTTAGCCTTTAAGATAATGTGTTCTGCAGAAGTCATTCCTTTCTGTGCAAATATGTTTTATGCCATTTTTCATAAGGCAGTAGTGACAGTATCATGCCTGGTAGTCTGTGTTTATGTGGATGAAATTGGCTTGCCATGCCCTTTCCTGAAGAAAGGTTATCTTTAAGAAAATTTTCTGGAGGAAGAGCTGACATCTTTGTATCTGGCTGCGAGTCCGGGGGAAAACGGCGCTGCCAGCAGCGCTGCAGGACTGGGCTCGCAGGCGCCAGCCCCTGCTCAGCACCCTGCCGGGAGGCAGGCGAGGGAGCCGCAGCAGCGCTCGCGGGGCTGCCGTAGCGCAGCCCTCCTTTATCGTTCACCGCTCATCTGCAGTCACGTGCACCCAGGCTGTCCCCGTGCTATCTGTGTTACCACACTACCCTGTCGGCTCGCGGCCCCTTTCATTTCTTAAGGAAAGAAGCGTCTATCCAGTCCTCACTGAACAGAGATGGATTGAGTGAGATACATTGCCTTGAGATGGCAGAGGCAGGTGGCAAAATGATGCTGGTCATCTTTGGCGTGTGAATGTTATTGTTTATCAAGAGCTCGCTGGAGGAACTCAGATGAGCGACCTGCAAATGGAAATCATATTTGGCTAATATCAGGACTGAATTAGCTTGGTTTTGCTCATTCCAACCCTACTTAAAATGATAAATGTTTTGTGAGCCCCCAAAGCCGTGAGATGATGGTCCTCTGAGAGGGCACAGGACAGAGGAGTGGAGAGAGAAAGCAGCAGCAGCAAATAAACAGGCCAGAAGGGCTGGAGAGCGCGCGGCCGTTCCTGACTCTCGGCTTCGCCCCTGGTGTTTGGCCAGTGCCCGGCAGGCAGTGGGCTCCTCGGGGGCTGTGCTGGTGGCGTGTTCACTGCTGCGCTTCAGCGGCTGAGGCTTGCACCAGCGAGCTAGAGACATCATTCTCCTCCCTGCCTTTGAGAGAGACTCGGGGATTCAGCCGGGCTCCGGGATGTCCGCGTGCCATTGCTTTCAGCGTGCTTATATCCTAGTAACATTAGAACAATACATTAATTGCCTCAGCTCCGCTTTCTTTAAAGTGAACAAACGTGACCGTGTAAATAATAATGAAGCTCTAAAATAACCACCATAAGTTCTGGCTTAGAAAGGAATAATTCCATTTAGTAAGGAAGAATAAGTTTCTAACCCAGTGACGCCTTCTGAGGTGAGATGTGTGCCTCCAGGCTTGGCTGACTGCAGTCCCTGTGCGAAAATGCATGCCACCCCGCGTGGTGGTAGAGGAAGGGCTAACGCCGTACCCATCTCTAGTCTCCCCCTAGTAATTCCCTCTCAGCTCGTTAATGAATGACAGAATCTGGTCTTGCATTATTATAGAGTCTAACTGAATAGGAAAATAATTTTGTAAGGTTATTTGAATTGCCTGCCTTGGAAAATAAAATTGAAAAGCTGTTGTTATTTTAAACCCAATAAGTAGTCTCTCAGGAAGAAGAAGCTTCAGCAAGCAAACAGAAGAAACCCAGCAAAACAGAATAAGAGAAATGTGCACGCGAGGATCTGTTGCACAGAATATGTACAAATCCACAGTACCTCTTCATGCTATGTAAACCATTTTAGCCTTCGGTTACAAACAGTCTTCCTGATGGGCAATCGCCTTGCAAAAAAACTGAACAGTTTTGAATTGTCTCAAATAAGCTTCCTAACAGGCAACTGGTTCTGATAGAACAATTTTAAGCCCTCTGTCTCCTTATCTTCTGTCGACATCATTTTTCAGAAGGGGCAACAGGACCAAATTAAATCGTTCTGCTGCAGACAGTCTGTCTGTCTGATTGCATTGTGACTGTTGTCCATTTTGAAGATCTTCTCTAGCAGTTTAAAACGGAGAGGAAAGTTCAGTGCGTACCCACTCACCCACCCACCCACCCATGCACAGGGATGCACACAAACCTGTGCCTCCATTCCCTTACACTTACTCAATTATGAGGTACATTTGCGATGAAAGAGATTCAGAGTCCAGTCGTTATACGCTGTGGTCTGTTCCATCCGGCTGAATGTGTCTGGAAACCCCTCCATCCCCCTCCCCCTTTTTTTTAAGGCAGTCTAAAGCTTTAAAGAAAGAAAATAATGAGAAAGTGTATCTGAGGTAGTTTAACCCAAATACTACCTGCAGAAAGAAGCATAGGGAAGCATTACAGATGGTGTGCTGATCTGATTGCTGTGTTTACACTAAAGCAGGGTTAAAAGGCCTGATTATCTTTTGTCTTTGGTGTTTCTTATGCCTTCCTCTCTTCTCCAAAGCCTAACCTGTCTGCATAAAGTTTGATTTTTTTTTTTTGACTGCGATGCAGCTGTTAGGATTGAATAGAAACAGTGAACACTGTGGAAGAGAAAGAAACTGGGAAATGAGATGCAATGCAGTCAGCAAATGGATTTGAAGAACCTGATTGCTGCATAACAAAAGAAGCCTCTGGGATATATTTTACTTACTGGCAGAAAGGAGAGAGCTGTGGTCTTGGGACATGTTTCGAAGGCCTGCAATGCACAGTCATCGCCTTTGGATTGTGTCCAAGTGCTGCTCAGAATCCTGATGGCTCTTGAGCGGCATTAAATCAAGATGGATGTCACTTTACATCTCATTGTGAATGCACTACCTGGAGCATGGGCTTGCATGTAGCATTCCTTTTCAAGCAGAGACTTCTGCCTCAAGGGAGATTTGATCTAGCTAGGAAGAATGGAGGAAAACCTTTCCTAGTGCCCCAGTTTGCTAGTCGCTCCATGTTTAACCACTGTGCTTCACCAGAACCCCTTCCTCCACAACTTCGTGGTGTTGAGGGATCCGTGTGAACTGTCCTTCGCCTGCTCCTGCGCTGAGGACGTAAACAAAGCAAGCGGATGAGCTGTGTCCTCGGCCTGGAGTGACTCCCTATTCTTACCATAGTTTCAGTGAACTGTATTGCATGTTGGCTCTCATTTCAGAGCACCAGCTACTGTGCTTGTGGTATCTCCATTGACAAGAGTGTCACGCTGCCTATTTATTCCTGCTGAAGACTTGCAGCTTTTTTTCTTAATGTCTTAGAAAGTCATTTAACCACAGGGTGGAATCCTTTCAACTAACTTTTTAGGAACAGTGCAAATACCTGTGGAAAGAATGCGCCATCATTTCTATGTTGGGAGCTAACTTCATAGTTGATCTTCTAGTATTTATTCTTCTGTTTATATAAACCACCAGTATTATCAGTGATGAAGCAAATGTAAAAGTCTGGTAATTATTTCTTCAACAGCAAATTAATATTTATATAAATACATATTAATAAAATATTATTATATTCTATTATAAAATGTAGTAAGGATTATATTTTTGAAAAAGAATTAATGGCTTGTGAAAGGGATGACAATGCATTAGTAAGAGAGGGTCTTCGCCACCTATTCCCCTGTGCGGAAAGATCCTTTAATCTTTCATCCACGATGACTTTAAACAGAAGCGAGAAACCTGATCATCTCTGCACTCTGGAAGTAAGTGGGTGGCAAGAGCTAGGTGGAAGGATGTAGCAGCAGGAGTTTCGGTTGTTACCAGCTACCCAGGCAGGCCCTGAAGTCCTGGAACACGTTGTAGATTGGAGGTGCCCACGTTATGCGTCCTGCCTGGTGCTTTTGCAGCTTGCCTTTGGCCTACGCTTCTGCACGAGCCCAAGCAGAAATTCCCTCCCCGTAGGGATCCCGTCTCCTGTTTCTGTGAGCTGGATCCCGTCCTGTTTCTGTGGGCTGGGCTTTGGGGAATCTTTTGTTTTCTTATCTGTCTGCTGGGGCTGTGCTCATCAACACTGAATATGCACAAGCTAAGACGACTCCTGGTGAAATTAAAAAGAGACGGTTAAGCAAGCAGACAGTGAGAGCATCAGGAAAAGAAAAAACATGCTTTTCTCTGTGAATGCTTGGTAGAAACCCTAGAAGGTGTTAAATTGATTTAATCCTTGCCTCATTTTATTTGGCCACTGCTTACAAAATGCTGCTGTTGATTAGAAATGCATCATACCATTTTAGCCAGCATTTTTAAATGTAATAATCTTGAGCAAAAGTATTTTTGGAGATGCTTGAAAAGAGCTGACTTAAAAAGACAAAAGCCCTCACATCCAGTGGAATGGAAGCTTTTCTAAAGCCTTTTCCCCCTCCCTTTTCTTGAAAACACATTTGTAACCATTAGTTTGGTGTCATGTTTCGTGATGGGGGTATTTTCACCCTTTGCAGTGGTCGCTGCACAGTGCAGCGCAGTCAGGGCCGAGGGGAAGCCAGGCTGGTGTCCTTTCAGCCCTGCTGGTCATGAATCGTGGCAGAGCCGAGAGCAACCTGAGCTTGTCGCCCTCCCTGCGAACGCTCCCGACTTCGCAACTTCATTTCTGCTCAAAGGATATTTTTGGGGAAAAATTTTTAGGCTGTGGAGACGTTCTTTCATTAATGGTGCAGTTACATTAGAAACTAATTAGTAGCCTTCAGAACCGTAGATCCTCTGCCATTTTTTACGCAAAAAGCAATTTCTCTTGGCAGTGCTGAAATGCCTTTACATAATAAGGAATAGTCCTAGATTTGTTTAAAAAAGCAGAGGCCGAAACAAGCTAAGCAGCTATAGCAAAACAGATGCTTACTATTAATGTCTTGTCAACACAAGGTCAACAGAAGTCATGAAACTGGAAACTTTTTCTTTTTTGCTTCTCGTTTTCTTTATATGAGCATGAACCTGCAAAGTTGTGTACACAATGAGCATGTCCAAGAGCATGTCCAAGTGATCGCGCGTGTGCCACAGGCTATTTGTATGGATAAAGCTTTGTAGTAGTGACATCTGCATTTGCGTTAGACCTACTTTTTGTTGTTGTTTTGGTTCAAGAATGTTTAAAGTAAAAATAAGATTTCCTATAAAAATACCGTTGGCTATACAGAGATGTTATTTGGTACGTTTCAAAAGCACTGGGATTCTATCTGTTTCTAACCAGGAGGGTAAATGGTTGTATTTTCCTTAGTACTTGTTTACATATTTAATTGCCATTTTTGTCACCCTTAAAAACTACAAAATGCTAAAAACAGTTTTAGTTTAACAAACGCTCTCCTGTAGATGTTAAAGTTTTTGATGCTAAAATATTTGTTGATAAAATAGGTTTTGGGGGCTTTTTGTGAAACATACCCTTCATTTTGAGCAGTTGAGATGTACATTTATTATGCTGTTTCTGTACTTCCCCGGAATTGCCCGCATAGTTTTTTGATGGCCATTGCATGCACACACCAATAATCCCATTCCATGTGCACATTAAGAACAAATTAAGCCTTTGCTGTTTTTCTTCCCTCCTAGGCACAAGGGACAGCAAAGAAGAGCTGCACACCTAGCAGAGACTCTGAAAATCACAAAATAGTCATTATTTTTTAGCCCCACTGCAAGGGAAAGTCTTGAAGTATACAGAGCCAGCAGGCTCAATGTTAGTAAATTATTAAGCATATTTTAGTGTGTTCAGTATCTGCTAAATCTACCTTGAGATACAGTGATTAGGAGCCTCTAGCACATTTGAGGCATCAATGGTGCATCAGTTTGTAGAATGTCTTTATTCTATTTTCAGTGTTTTCTGTACCATTCATTCCTTTACAGCCTGCCTATAGTATATGGGTACTACACATGCCAGTGATTTGCAGATGCAAAGCTGAAATTGCATAGAAAGGTTTTCTATACAAACGGTTTTTAGCATCGCTGTTGATTGCACCTTTCACAGATTTTTAAACACAGGTAATTTAGTACAAGGTGTGTGATTACAGAAAGTTCTGTATGTGAATTCAAATGACAATTTCCGTGTACACAGGAGTTGCATTTGTCAATACTGGCTGTCACTGCCATCACGTAGTCAAGTTATCTACTTTGCTAGGTTTCTGTATTTCTCTAATCTTGACCAATGTAAAGAACTTTCCAGTCCATGGCAGTATTTTGCCTCTCACCCCTTACTGCCTTTTATAACATCCTCTTCCAAGTGGTTTTGACAAAAGTTAGTCAAAAGCCTTAAGGTAAGTTCCTCTCTTGCTTGCTTCTTGCAATATCTTAATACTGCACAGAAATAGCAATAATAAACAGCTCGTGTAAAGTAATGTTCTGGGGTGGTGCTTCATGAAACTTTTTTCATTTTTGATGCGAGAAGGAGACCTGTCACCGAGGGCAGTGTGAAAGCACCTTCACTAGGTGCCTGAAATTCGGGCTCAAGTCGTAGGGAGCTTGCCCGCTCTACAGTGCTGGCTTTTGTTTTGTTTGCTTTTGTTTCAAAAAAGAGGCAACGGACCCTTTGGGGTGAAGTCAGGTTACACTTGGGAGGGGGAAACCAGGGGGGCATTTTAACTAGCTTTCTGACCAGTTCTACACGCAGCCGCTCGGAATAGCGTGCATCTCTAAAGCAGGGTTTTGATAGGCTCGGCAGTACTGTAGGGCTGTAAAACGTCTGCATGGATTACCAAATTATGCCAATTCACGTTCAGATGCAAAAATCTACTGTTCATGTAAAACTGCAGGTATTTGCAAAATTACATTTCTAAAGCAAAGAAAACTTCAACAACCTCCCAAATAGAAAACCCTCCTTTTTATCCAGATCTGTATGAATTAGTAGGATGGGGAGGAGGAAGGACATAACAGGGCTTGTAATGAAAGCAAACTTCAGAATTCCTAATGGTGCTTCCATACTAAAGATTTTTAGGTAAATTGCTATGGCTCTTTGTACAGTATATTATTTCCATGTTGTTTGACTTGTTTTCACTTGACATCAGATTAGCCAACAGGTTAAATATTGTGGTTTTAAAGTGTTAATTTAGCACATTTGCAAATTAGAATTTTAACATATTTGGAATTTTGATGAGACTAAAAGCCAAATTGTAATGTTTAAAGCAGCTGATTTTAGGTGCAGTTCAGCAATTAAGTTAATTTCTAGCTTTCTGATGCTGAGAAGGACACTCAGTGATGATAATAGCTTTATTTTCTCGGCAGCAGATTGGGGAGCAGACAACAAACTTTCAAACGAACACGTGTGCTTGATTTGTATTCAGGTTTACCTTTTTTGGTTGTCAGCAACACTACCCCACCTGCCCTATACAGCTTGTAGTGCTCGAACCTATTTGGAAAACCGTGTGAATAGGGATTTGCATCATTACAATTTCCTTTCCATTTAGGAAGCATCTGCTATATCTTTAAAAGTAACAGGTTTGAAGAGGCCACAGGCTGTGAAACAGACGAAACCATTATTAAAATGAAACAAAAACTTAAAAAAAAGCGCTAGTTGGACTGATTTCAACAGCAGTTTCAGCATTTTTTTTTCTTTCTACCTTGAAAAGGTTAAAAGCATTTTGGTCCTTGTGGAAGATGTAATTGCATTTCAGCCTTGTTTATGTGTGAATCTAAAGAATACTGATAATCTGCCACGTGGAAAAGTTCTGTTCTTCTGCTAACAGGCAATCCTTCTTGTTACTAACAGGTCTTTCTATTAAGTAAACAGTTAAGGCCTAATTGGAGCTTTTATCTGTACCATGCCACACTAACTGATCAACCATTGCTAGCAGTCATATAAATGTCATTTTAAGCACTTCAGTTGTTCAGATACAAGTACTACAAGGAAAGAGGAAAAACCTCAGCTGCAATTTTTCTTAATAACAAATAAAAAGCAAAGTTCTATGAAAACGTGCTCAATCAGGTTAAGTTAACAATATTATTCCACTAACCTCCATGCATATCATTTCCATAGGCAGCTCTATGTTTTGTCAGTGGAATCTACTTATTGCAGGGCATTTCTTTCTCTAATTGGGTTTCCCATTCTTTCGAAGATGGCAGGGCTATCACTGCATGATTCTTAGTTCCTGTTTATCTATCTCATAGGAAAGCTCTAAGACAAAATATTTCTGCCAAACTTGGCCCTTAGTCTATGTGATCACTGAGACCTACACGAGAAAAGCTTCTGCTCACTTCCATGAATTTCCTGGAGTGGGATCTGCATGCCCCCTCCCCAAATGTTGCCATCCTATCTGTTTCTCTACCCAAGCAATGGCTTTGCAGGGAAACAAAACAAAAGCTCGTTCAGAATTTTTTTAGGCAAGTTGGATGTTTTGTTTGAATGATTGTTTGCTTCACTTCCCACTCATTGCATGAACGTCTGGCTTTGGCTTCTCTGAGTCCCATTGTGCACATCTCACATGGAAAGAGAAGATATAACTTCACTTTCCGAAAGCACTCAGCTCTTGCTTTCAGTGGGAGTAGGGCAGGGAGAGACGCATCCCAGTCTGTGTTAGGAAACAAGGTCCCCAGAACCCTTGTTTCCCATCCCAATCTACGTTAGGAAGCAAGAACCACAGAACTTTTTACAAAATTACAGGCTAACATCCTAGACACGGTTCTGGTTCTTTTTACTTCTCTCTGTACACCCTCTGATCCAGAAATAGAAGCTTCCTTTCTTGCAGTATTATAACTCCTACTTCCTTGTACTATTGCTCTACTGTTTTTGTTGACAGGAATCACAGAGTTGATATCAGTAGGATTATTATTAAAATTATTAGTTATTAAAAAATATAAAAGTGTTTTGCACGTTTCAGCTGTGATTGTGAATCCTACAGTTCTGGATCCTGGGCTTGAGAGAGGTTCTGATTTTGAAAAGATGCTAGCAAATCTCTCTTTGATCATCAAGCCTTTTAAAATTGTCTCCCATCTGGCACTGTCAAACTAATGGAGCTATAGAAAATAGGTCATTGAGCTCATTCCTTGTCTCAAGGCAGAGCTGGTATGCGTGAGTCATTTGTAAGAAAGAAAGATGAATGCTGTGTTCCTAAGGTCCACCTAGCCCAGTATCCTCGTCTTCAGCAGCAGCTGATGGTGTATAGAGCACAGTACAAGCACAGAGTGATCCCTCGCAGAACACTCTTCCATCCCCTCAGTTTACTGCTCAGAGATTTCCTGCTCCGGAGGTGGTGTCCTCGTGTTTGAAAGCTGGCGAATCTTCCCTCCCTCCCTCACGCCTCAAAGCCTCGGCTTTCTGTGTTATCTCACCGTATGGATTTTACATCTGTCCTGCACTGCCTGCGTGAAGCATGTAGCGCTCTTTAAGAGCAGGCGGGATTTGATGCGGTGACATCTATTGACTTCCAGGTGCGTAATGCAGCTGGAAAGCAGATCAGCTTGGGAGCTGAAAGGGAAAGTGTTTCTACTTGGGTTACCAAGCGAAGAACATCAGTTTCTGCCCTCAACACAGAAAGCCTATGAAAGGGGCCGCTGGATAGCAGATTCTGAACATGGGTGTCTAACATGCCATTAGGGGAAAGGCATAAACCAAATAAAGGCACTCGGCACGTGCTGGTCTCGAGGCCAAGCCTGGGGTAAACTGAGCATGCAGGGACCAGTGGCTGTTGCTGTGGATCATTGTATGAGGTTTCATTTTGCTCATCCTACCCGTGGTGCTACAAGCAGTGCAAACAGCTTTAGTTTGCCTGCTCTTGATTTTTCTAGGTTTGCTCTCCCCTGGCTATTTATTGCAAATCCTCCTCAGAATTTCATTTTCCCCATCTCTGTCCGATAGGGCGTCATATCGGCTCCCATAGCTGGTATTCAGATGAAGCATTTCGGTTCAGATGCTGCTTACAGGCAGCTATTCCCATCAGGGCTGCTAGGCATATAAAATATGGGGCATGCAACTGTGTTTATATATATAGCACCAAAGGACTTTTAAAAATCTGTATCTAATTTCTCTGCTTCCATCTCCCAATTTGTAAAGTGGACATCCTGATAGGTACCTGCTTCATGTAGGCATAAAGTTAATGGCAAGCATAACCGATCGGTTAATAGATAACAGTATATGAATTTTGCTAGTGCATCTTGGTCACTGTCAAGCATACTAATTAGTTCATTATTAATTTATACTTTCATGTGACCAATAACTGAACTGACCCTCTGGACAGATAAATATTCAGCAACAAAATATTTCATTTATCGCATGTTTCTGGTGATTTTCTTCTTGTTCCCTAGAGGTCAGAGGTGAAATTGTCAGTGGGATGCATGGGAATAAAGGAGGAATTTACTAGCAATAAACTTAATCCATTCAACTACACTTTCAAATCCTTTCTTTTGTTTCTACTAACTTCTGTAAAAAAAATTCTAAGGATACATTTGATAAGTTATCTGTTATAATAATAGGAGATAGTCATTCAGATTTATTAATGTTCAGTGTAAGCATGTGAAAATGTTCTGGTGATAGCACTTTTGGGGGTAAATTTAGCTCTAGAAAACTGCAGTCTGAGATTCATTAGTTTCTGTTTTGGGAAGTTTGTAGAGTGATGCTTGCGAAGGAGAGCTCTGGCTTGCTTTATACTTGAAGGGTATCAGCAATGGATCTAACTGGTCCAAAGCTATATGTACCTAGCTGGAAATGTCACAGAACGATGAATATCTGCATGGTCAGTATTTCCATCTTGCCATCTCAGCTTCCGCTGACCTGTCGCTGGCATGTGCTTTGCACTGATGACTCAGAGCAACAGCAGACAGAGTACAGCTATGGTGTGACCCAGGGCTCCGTCTCAGACACACAGAAATCCCTGCGTGCTCCCCGCCGTCCTTCCCGGGCCCTGCTCGGCTGGCTCGCAGCAGCGGCAGGGACGGCAGCAGCCACAGGGGCGCAAGCATCCTTGTCCCCACTGTCACCTTTCTGCAGTGCTGTTCTGCGCAGGCAACTGAGAAAAAAAGGAGCGATTTCATCCCTCACATCAGAACAGCAACCAGGACATTTGGCTGGATCAGGGCTGATGGTCCTTTGCTCAGTGGAACTGAATAATAAACGTGCTGTCTTGAATGTGGAAATATAGTGACACAGGAAAGCACACATATATACGCACACACACACATAAATCCTCGTTGCTTATCCTTTCTTTTCAATTGCTGGTTTGCTAAGGAGATTTTTTTTCATCTCGAGTTTTGTTAAAGACTAGGAGGTATTTGGTTTCAGTGAGGTTGTTTTACACTCGTTTGAGTGGCACCGTGCTCCGTTGTTTGGAGCAGCTTTATGAAACTTTTGTGCTGCTGGTGAGCTCATGCCCTTAGGGCTGGGGCAGATTGTTCTTCCTGCAATTAGTATTCATGGTCAGCTAAGCAGAACTTATACAACAAATCTTTTTACTTTGAAGGTTATGTTACATGGTTTCAAAGTGGCCAGAGGAAAGATTCCTGTATGAAGAAGATGTTTGGGACTATCCATTGTCTTATTGTATATTTAATGCTTGTGTTTCAGGTAGGATTTTCTTGCTACTAATTCAGTGCTTTCTAATTTAGTACATAATAAAACTGGACAACTGATAAGAACACAGCAATTTTGAACTGAATTTTGTCCTAGCTTTGAAATCTATTTCTTGGATTTGGGAGGAGAGGTGATATTTTTGTTTCTTCAGAAAATTTGCATGTTGTTCTTGCAATTTTTGCAAATATAACACAAACATTTTTCTAGTACTTTGAGTACAGAGTATTTTAGCCTATTTGATCTTCACTGAAAAGATCACAATTACTGTTACTTTTCGTTAGTAGAACTCAAAGTGCTTAAAAAAAAAGGATGGTAGCATTTTTGCTGTTTTATAAGCTGGGGTAACTGAGGCAGAAGGCGTTTAAATGTCTTTCCTGCTGGCAGAGCTAGAAGTATGCCCAGGACTCCTGAGCTCAAGGGCAGCGCCACAACGCTCCAGCGCAGACTGGTACCCGGTTCTGGTTACCAACGAGCCGGGCTTGCAGGCAGGCCTAGCAGAACCAGCTTTGTGGAGCGGCTCTTTCAGGCGGCCGCCACCGTTGCGAGCTCTTCCCTTCCGTGTATTTGCAAGGCAGGTCCTGCCGGTGCCCTTTCTCTGGACGTAGGCACTGCCGGGACATAGCCAACGTCTCGGAAAGCAGCCAGAGAAGTTGAGCTCTGTCAGTTTTGTGGGTAATCTGGAATAAAACACTCTTGTACTGTATCTCGTTACAGCATTTCCATGGCCCTGATCAATATTTGCATTGCTCTTGAAAGGCAGCCAAAGCACAAAGATAACGAAGCCTTTGGTAAATGGGTGACGGTACCCCCTGGAGTTAACATCCCTTGTCCCGCAAGATACACTCATGACTGCAAGCAGGAGAAACATCAGGTTTTGTTGTGGAATTTTTTGGCTTATCCTGTGCCATTGAGAAAGAAAAGGGAAAAAGTTTTAAATATTATTGAGATAAGCATGACCCTGTTAACGCATACATCGGAGTAGGTACAATAAAGCTACAGAAACTTGCTAACTGTGACTAATGGGTCTGTGGTAAACGACTTTGTTCCATATTTGTTCTAGGTCGTATTCAAATGATGTCTTCTGTCACACTTATTTTCATTTAAAGTGATATGCATAAAGTCGGGTGTGAAGAGTATTTCTGACAACAAATTTAGAGGAAACTTGGGAAGAATGAAAAATACTCTGAATAATGAAGGCAGGGCTAACATGCTTCTTAAATGCTTCCTTTGCTAAAAATATCTTCAAATCAAAGCCTTTGCTGGAGTA
This sequence comes from Apteryx mantelli, assembly GCF_036417845.1. NCBI lineage: Eukaryota > Metazoa > Chordata > Aves > Apterygiformes > Apterygidae > Apteryx > Apteryx mantelli. The sequence goes on from NC_089984.1 coordinate 40,545,170, forward strand.
AAAGGGTGCAAAAATGCAGAATGCATCGGTCCCCTGGAGCACTTGGGCAAAGATTTGCCTAGATGCAAACGAAGCTGCTGGAAGAGCACGGCTCCACGGGCCCTGGGAACCTTGCTTTCGCTGGTCTGGCTTGAGGAACAGTGACTGCTGCACTGAACTTGAATTTTAGATCCAATATTTAAAGCATTGATTTTTCATTTTACATATATTTGTTTTCCCTTATTAGTCCAAGTTTTATTGGTAGCAATTTATTTGTAAGGCTCTGTAGACTGTGGTGTTTATGCCATGCTTAGATCAAATCCATCAAATGATCCCGCATATAGCGGAATAGGCACTCTCTGTTTTGGGCCCTTAGCCATAAGCTTCTTGGGTATTTTTTTCTGTTTTTTTACACGCAGGTAGCTCGCACGTTGCCTGATGAACATCATATGCTGCAGTGTGCATCCATGGTGCTATGTACAATATCAGGTAAATGATAACAAATGCTTCCTCCCTAGACACAAGTGCTGTAAGTGAGAGCACAAGACAGAAACACAGACGTGTGCAGACCTCTGTTCTCTTTGCAGCAAAATCTGAGATTCCAGTGGACTTTCTGTCAAATAAAATATTGCTACGATACCATGAGCCAAACAACTTCTCTGTCCTTACTGGTTTGCAGTGTGCTGTTCACCAGTTGCTTTTATCCTCTATTCTAGAAATAACTGCTTTTCAAGAACATTGCTTTTATTACAGTATCTAATACTGAGCTTCTTATTCAAACAACACTTGTAATCGACACTTATGGATTTGGCCCAAAAAATACGGGTGATTTGGCTGTTCTTTGGGCTGAAGAGCAATAAGCATCGCAGCCAGCACAGCCTCGTGATTGCAGTCACTGGATTTGGGAAAGGCTCTTTAATTGTAAAACAGGTTTTGTTGCCATTTTTGAAGTGATATGTGGAATGGATTATTTTAATGGATCAAATTATTAGGATGTTTTATTTAGGTGTATAAACGACCCTGTGAAAAATGTGTTCTCTTAACAGGCAATCTTTAAAAACAAGATTATTGTATTAACCTGTATGGTAAAGACAAAAATATAGTTTATCTGGCCGGTTTTAAATGGATAGCCGTGAGTTCACTGTGACCAAATATCGGTGGAAGTGGATCACAGGTGATCACTTTTTCTAATGTAAATCATTTAACATCAGTAATTTTCCTCTGTTGCTAATGCCATTAGTTATTTCAGAGGTTAAAAAAAAGGATGTTTTACTTACTTTTTTTTTATTTTACTAGGTACCCATAGCTTAACTTAATGATTTGTATAAGTGATAGTAATTGCTGAAACTACAGTTGAGTATTATTAGCTATAAAATGAACATGGTTATATGTCCAACACAACTAGCAAGGAACAGAAATGCAGTTGTATCCAAGAGAAAATAATTACAGCAATAATCAGTGTAATTCATGATAATGGCTGAATTGAATTTCACACCATAGCTCCAAGCACTTACATTTAATGAATGTAGTTTGTGCTTGTTTACTAAAAAGGTTTTTAGCAGAAAATCGATAATGTAACTTCAGTGTTTCTAATTGCAAATGCAATTTTTTTTTTAAGTAGTGGTTCAATAAGGATTTTGTAGGGAAAATTAAGGTATGTAAGTGCAGCAAATGTTGTTACTTTAATTAGGCTACCTGTACATTAGTGGTATAGTTCCTTAATATTTATTTATTACTGCATATTGATTAAAATTGGTTTGTATTCCATTTTTAAGACTAGCTAATGTAATGAACATTGAAACTTTTTAGTAAGCCCTGGCTATGACTAAGCATATCACTTTATAATGGGACTGTCTTCGCAAAGAGGTGTTTTCACCTTAGAAGCATTACGATAAGAGCAAGACAATATAGGCTGATCTACAACAGTGATTTCTACATGATGAATATGAAAGAGTTGCTGGTCTTCTACCTGGAACAGCACAATAAATACAGTGATTGGCAGCTGGTGGTATAATTGTTTGATTGGCCCTAGCGTGTTCTTGTGCTTTATCTGACCCTGAGTGCTCTCCCTAGCAGGGAAAACTGAAATGGTAAGGAAGGTTTTCGAAAGGGTAAGGAAGCTGAGGAATGTAAAATCAAAATAAAGCACTGCATCATCCGTGGTTCGTGGCTGCAACTCAAGACTCAGCCCTTTGAACAGACAGCGTTATGGAAATCCGGGCTGCAGTAAAACAGCACGCAAGGAATAGCTTAAACGTTTCTGGGAATCTATCAAAACTTTTTTGTAGACTTATGGATCACCTGCTTACGGGTTTAGAGCTGCTGTGGATTGCCTCAGTCACCTTATATATGCCTTGCTGGCCGGGATTGCGAATGCCTTCCTTTGCTTTCGCCTTGGGCTGTTACTCTGCTGCTCCACACAGGTATTTAGGAACCATTGATGAGCACCAGACGTGGACTCAAAGTCCAGGTTTGCATTTCTTAGCCTTGTGATCTCCACCGTGTTCTCCTAGAGCCACGGACGAAAGCAGGTTTGCTCTAGTACATTGAGGTTATCAAGAGATACAACTCTTACAAGAGTAACTGTAAATACTGCCATAGCCTAATATGTGGGAATAAAAATCTCAATCTTACTTTTACTAAGTCAACAGTAAATGTCCAACTGTCTTAACTGGTAGAGCATAATGGCTGATATGGTAGGAATAAAGGCAGAGCATTTAGAAAACAGAAAGAAAAATGGAGCCCTCAGAAACTGGGGTTTTCTGGAGCTCAGCTGCATGCAAATAGAAATAACTCATTTGTGGGCTCTTTCTTGCTCTTGGAAACATAGGCCAAATGCTGCATGTATAAGGGAGAGGAAAGGACTGTGAACCCCTTGTGAACTTTCTCGCACAATTAACTGAACCACCTTTTCAGTCTGCAGGAGACAGTCTTCCATGTGTTAAAAATTACAGCTAGTAGAGATGTTTTTTCTTAGACTCTTTTGAGGTAACTCACATCAGCAAGAAGAAAGTCATTAAGTCGTGTATCTTATGAAACTAAGCTGATATACCAGCAGGAGGAATGTTACTGCTTGACCAAGAGCAATAACATAGTAACCAAACTTAAAATGTGGTAGCAAATTAAGAGCGATTCACTGGGAAAATATTAAGACATACAAAAGGCTTTAAAAAATAAAACCAGATCACTCAAGATTTGTGCTCTGATTTTCTGTGACTATCTGCCCTCGCTGCTAGAACCAGTGCTGCATTTTCTGCTGGGTTCAGTAAGGCATTTTACTCTACAAAAACAACTAGCTCCTTTCCAACCAATGATTACTTGTAATTATGCTTTCCCCTGCTATTATTCTAATAGACTGTCATGCTGCACAGAGGAGGCGTTTGGAGGCTGCTTTTATGGATGGACTGTTGGAACACTTAATATAGCTCTATTTTTGAATTATCAGGTTCTATCCTTTTGAAGTCTGTGTTAGTGGAACTCCTATTTATGAAATGTGCTGTGCTTAAAGGTTTGCTATTGATGAAGAGGTCCAACAGAGGCCTTTATCGTAAGTACTGTAGCATTCTCCCTGAGAAATAAATAGCCTTGCTAAAAGGTATGTTGTGTACCAAGGCTGCAAATTATCAGCCAAGCACCTTATAACTGTATACTTCAAAAATACCTTTCTGCTTTTTGTTTGTTCTCTTTTTCCACAACATGAGCGGTGTTTTTAAAAACCCATAAGGGGAGAAACCAATCTGTTATGCTCTTTAATTGGACAGCATGTTCTCAAGCAAGAATGCAACTCTTTAATATACATATATATCTTAGCAGAGGAAATGTTTACAGGCATGTCATTCTCCACATTAAGTAGTACCAGTTTGGAGGGGGTTTTCAGCTCTCATTCAGTGAGTAATTTGAATCAGTGATTTATTGCAAAATTCCATCACTGTGGCAGCCACACCAATGCCTCCAAAGCTGGTGACTGAGGACCGACTAGCCGATTATTTAGGAAAGGCTAATGAGAACAATTTAGTACATACAGAACAGGAGAAAATAAATCGGGTATCTTCAAAGTCGCTAAATGTTCGCAGACTAGGCAGGAGGGATCTTGTAGCTTTGCTTCCTTTTGTGTTGAAATTACGGGCAGCTCAGTCGCGCAAGGCACTGAGCGCTTTCCCCCCCTTTGGAAATCAGTTACCAAACGCTCCTTAATTCTGTCCTTAGCCACCGCTCTGTACCTTGTGCTCTTCGCACCCGGAGCCAAAGCGTGCACGCCACCTCAGCGCTGATACACGCTGATTTCTCTGCTTGCCGTGAAAATGAATCCTTTTCTAGGACCAGGAAGTAAATCAGAAGAAACCTGTGTCAACAGGGTTTATCTGAAAAACTAAAAACGAGCACTGCTTTGCGGTGATTTGCTTGTTTTTCGTGACGACATGCCCGCTGGCTGCCGCAAGCCATGCAGTGCTCCCGTTTCCTTGCCTTCCAGAGGTGCACGAGGCAGGTTTACCGCGGCGCCCAAGCCAGGGCGGCCGGCCGGCCTCCGGGCAAGCTGCCGCCGCGGCCGGGCTGTGCCCCGCCGCCGAGCCGCTGCCGCCCCGGACAGGCGGGGCGCGTCGTCGGGAAGGGGCGCGGGGCTGCGGAGCGTGCCGCTGCTGAGGCCGCCGAGCGCGGCGGCAGGAGGAGCGACGAGGAACGGCGCGGATGCGCGGAAGTGCGGACGTGGCAGGTGTCGCCGCGTGAAAGGGGCTCACGTTTGATACGACGAACGCGGCAAGCCAGTGCTCTGGAGTGTTTATCCGGTGGTTTTCCTTTGGAACCGTAATGCATCGGAACCTTGACTCTGTTCTCCCTAATTCATCTTCACTGATATATTTTACTATTACTGATAGCTTCCCCCTTAAGCCTGTCTGTTTGCTAGCAGATTTGACAGATGACAGCTACTCTTTGGGATGTTGGATGGCATTTGCACGGCTATGATGCCAGGAGCGTTCTAAGCGCTGGTGTTGCATATTTATTGATCTCCATATTCCCAATAATCTGATGCACGTCACATTTGACAACATTATGTGGAGAGGTCAGCTGTACGGGGCTAATGAAACTGTTTCAAAGATGGATGTTGTTTTCCACAACATTAACCTTGCAAATAGCTGTCACTAGTGCCTTTCACCACGGGGCCCGGCGTTTGAGAACCTCCCTTTTTTTATTGTTGATGTTAACATTAAACAAAACCTGAAGCCATTAAATCTCAGTATTTATATACGATAGAAAACACGGACGACGTGGCATCATTCCAAATGAAAATCTTATTAACAACATACGGTGCTTGTGGCAAAGTCCCGAACAATCTGAAAATTGGTTTGGCTGCCTGAAATGTTTGACAGATTAGCCAAGGATGATGTAAAAGCACTGAATAGGGAACAGCTGAATTCTAAGGATTAAAGTGGCAAATAGAAAACCCTGATGTAATCAGAAAACGCACAGCACTTTCATATTTTACGGCAATATTACTGTTCTCACCCAGAGCTTATTACATCCAGGGCAATATGAAATTTAGATTACCCTTTTATTTTAAAATTATTTCACTAGCATGTAAAATGTCACGAGGAAGCACTGAATTTCTAAAGAAGTCCCTTGAAGTTCTTTCTCTCTAAAAAATACTGTTATGGTGATTTAAATATTTAATTGTAGGATTTCTGCTGTCATACTAAGGCACTTCAAAACAGCAGTCCTAAGGGCGATAAAAATAATCCTAGGAGGCCCCTTTTCCACATCACGGTGTTTTAGAACAGTTGTAGTAACTCTTTTTCGATGTCATACTGCATCTTTTGTAATGTAAATTTTGCACATACTTACAGAACACAATTCCAAATATGATTTTGATAGGCAAGCAATTTAGAAAATGCCTATGTTGGCCATCTGAGCTGTGGAGTGCCACATATTTTTACAGTGTCTATTGGGACTTCAGTGCTTTTTAAGTGAACAAGAAAAAAAACCCAACCCGCATCCTGGTCTGGAAATCCGTGATTGCATTTTAATATTTTAAGGTGCACTCGGTAAATGTTAATGGAAGGCCCATTCACGAAGGGTTAGATCCTGAACCGCTCGCGCAGACTGCTAGAAGCAAAGGTAGGATGAATGTGGTAAGGACAGCCCAGCGTGGCCTCACAAGGTCTTGAAGGTGGTGTGAGCCGGAAACGTTGCGATGTCTCCGTGGAATGAAAGCTGTGGAGATCGCTCTTCAGCGGCCGCCCCTGGGCGCTGTGCGCAGCGTGCGGGCAGCCGACCGCAGCGTGGCCTCCTCGCCACCGTCAGTGCCATCCTGGCACGGTAGGCAGCAGTTAGTAGGCAAAGTCTTTTAAACTTGCCGTAATAAAGCCACCAGCCTCCATCCAGAGGGGTCCCAGGCGCTGCTCGTAGGGGAGACCTGCCCCTTCAGAAGGCAGCGGTCGCTGCTAGGATCCTGAGCTGGGAAAGGCGCTGGAAGGGAATCTCTTGGTGGAACTTCATGAGCTTGGGATCATGCTCTCAAATGAACACTCCGAATTAAAGGGTAAAAAAGGTCTGCTGAGATGGAAAACACCCAAGGGAACACTTTTAAAAAACTATCTAGGATGAGCTTCACATAGGTTGTGATTCATTTCACCTCTCTAAGTTGTCTAGAAATTGAAAATCATCTCTAAGCTAGTCATCTGGACTACCACCACCCCATGGGGAAAGCGGGGGGCCTCAGGAGGGCAGTTCGCACACGAGGATGGGAGCAGTTGCCTTCTGGAGGCATTTTTTGACTTTAGGTCTAGACTGGCTAATGTAGATGATACCCAATTTTTAGGCCGTCAAAGTTGATGAGATGGCAGCCACCCTAGTAAACTTACACGAATATCTGTTACTATAGAAACATCCAGATAACATGGTCCTCAGGCTAGTTTTGAGACTTTTCTTAAGATATAGTCAGAAAAGAAGAGGAATGCTTTTTTATTTCATATTTATTTTATAGCACACTAGAGTTTGCTCTAATATGCAATTTGTTTCTTATGAGTTCGTTAAGAATACAAATATTCGCAAGTCATAAAAAGAAGGTCTCTTCCCTCAGTTTGTGGCAGTTTCTTTGATGTCTGCATTATTTATTTAGTGACTTAGTGCAGGGTCATAGAGAGTTTCTCCAGAAGTAGAATCTAATGCCAAGTGAACATTGTAAGGGGAATTAAAATAGCTGATTTGTATTTATAATGTCACTTAGTAACGTGCACCACTGTTAATTGAAAAAAACACCCCCATGTAATAATTCTCAAGTTGTAAAAAATCTCATTTTCATATGAGGTTGTGTAAAGCTGTAATACACTTCCATAATGTAATTTCTGATATTATTAAGCTCACATGCTATAAAATATTGAGTGCTCACCAAAAATGAATCAACAGAAAAAAAAACATCCAAACAACCTTTTTACTCTAAAAGCTAATGAACTATGATTTCTTTTTATTTGTCTTTTGGGTTTAGAGCCTCTAGATCTCATTTTCAAACTCTTTTTTGAATCCAAAAGAGCTAGTTTATTTTCTAAGGAGAAGAGGGCAAGGTCAGCAGAGCCTCTCACAGACACAAAGGCTCCAGGAGCTGGAGCTTTAAGATTTCATGCGACTATGACACGAAGAGCTTGAGCACTGCCAGCAAGGTTTTAGGGTTTTGTATTCTTTCAATCCCAAGATTAATATAATCTCTTTAAAGATGTTAACATAAAAGAGACAGGTCTCCTCACTGTAGAAATATATACCTGATTTTTCTGTATTATTCTTTCTTTTTAACTTATTCATAACACTTCTGTGGAGTATTTTGAGTTCATAGGTTACTTATAAGGATTCCTATCCTTTTGTTACTGACACTTTTGTGCTTGGAGGTGCAATATTATCACAGCGATGAAACTGTCTAATGCTCCCTGTCTATCCTGGAACCGGGAGCAAGGGCCACTTTTTTTTTCTTGGCCTTGCCATTATAGCCATTTTTTCCCCCTTTTTTTCTGTGAAGTAGAAGTTCTGCAGTTGGTAGCTGGAGCCTGGATGTCCCCCTTGCGCGAGCACGGTTAGGGCAGGGTGGCTCTCCAGCCGGTAGCACATAAAGGTATGACACGGCCAGAGTTACTGCTCGGATGCCTGGAGCGAAGGACCAGGCATCGGTTTTCGGATGGGTCGTTTGGCCTTGGCTGCCTTCTAGAGCAGGGCTAAGAGCTGTGTCTCTGTATCTGTAATAAGGTGCTGCCATACTGTGCCACTACATCCTTAAAGACTGAGAAACACCCAAAGTTAATATCACTAATGCCTTCAAAATGAGGCTTAAGTGGGACTTCAGGGGTTGTATAAGTCTAGTTCTAGACCTCTGGATAGCATCAAATTTAATCCTTAGGGAACCTCATCTGTGCCTCAGGACGGCAAAGTGCTCTGCGCTCTTCCCTGATTGTTCAGAAACCGGCAGAAATGAGCCCGTAGAAAGCGCTAAAGAGCTTCAGAGCACCGTGTATGATCGCGCAGAGTTTCGGGGCGAGGAGAGGGGGGATAGCCGCCCCAGGACCTGGGCCTCAGACCTGGAATTAGGGGGAATTTCTCAGAAGAATCGCCTGCCGGCTGGGGGAAGTGGAAATGCTGCTGGCGCGAGGACTGCAGGATTTGTACCAGAGTCCTTAGGCACTTGTTTAAAAAATAATCTGTGAAGTGCTCTTAACAGTCTTATTCATTAATTCTTAAATGAATTTCGGGGTGTGTGAGGACATTTTTTTCATCTGAAAAAGGGGTTTTAAGGAGCCCATATGTGTACGTGTTTGTATGGCATCAACAGAAATTCCTACAGAATTTTAAATTAAAAAGCATTATTTTTGCAAAGTTTCGAATGTCAGTTAGCATATTATTTTGTGAGCTTTTCCATTTGTGTATTTTTAGCCTAGTTATCTGAAGAGTTGAAGCTTATTTTGCAAGGGCAGTGTGGGACAGGGAGTTTAGGAGCTGCCGATGTGCTGGGGAACCTGTCAGGAAAGCTCGCAGTATTGAAAGTTTGCAGATGTAAGAACAAAAGTCGTTAATCTGAATGAACTCCAATTTCCTTTGTTCTACCGTCAAGAACCAGCATGTTATTATTTTCCTAGCATTTTGTATCTCAGTAGCAACAGCTGAATTTAATATGCTATACTGCCATATGACATTGCATTACAACTACAATGCAGTTATAATATTCTGTTATTTTAATTTTTTTTTTTAATCCTCAAAGACTAATTAGCACTGCTTGAAATATTCTTCTTCTTTTGTAGGTCAAAATATCTCTCCCATTTGTTTTCCAATGAAATGCCTTACCATCTGAATCCCTTCAGAATGACATGTTTTGGGAAGACAACGCCAGAGGTGAAACGAAGACGCCTGATTTTGGCCAGTTGACTCAGAGGAAAATGTCAGGAGCGCGTGGGTGGGAAATCATCTGCCTACCACGTAGATCTTCTCTTAGCCCCTAAGATTTGCAGATCAGCTGAAACCCTGGAAGCCAGGACTGGATATTGCGTTGAAATGTTTACCACTGATAGATGAGGGAGGTGGATTTTAAGCAGTCTTTAAAAACTGGTAAGACAGAAAACAGTAAGGGAAGACTCTCTTCACATCTGTGCGTGCGGGCCTGTGATATGAGAGCTTCTGCCAACCCCATGCAGCTGCTGGGCAGAAAGTGAAGCTGAAGAGCCCCAGCGCTGCCTTCAATGGGATTTTCACCAGAGCCAGTGGCAGGGCCACAGATGGATCGCTTTTTTTTTTGCCCCCCCCCAGAAAACAGAAGCTCTAGCTATAAAATTAATAATGAGCTGTGAATTTTTGTGACCTCTGGAGCTCTAAGCTGAGTGCCTGTTTGTATAACTGGCTCCTGACTGCCTCCAAAAGGGGCACAGGCACGTTGTCTTCTCCTGGTGCTGCACCACGCATGAGATCGGGAAACTGCGAACTTCAAGCCAAGCGCTGCTCCTGTTTAAATCAATGGAAGCACTGTACTGAATTCAACGAGGGCAGGATTTCAGCCCGTAAAATCCCCTAGCATCCTCTTCTGCCCTGGTAAGCCCTCCTGCTTAGTAGACCGACTATAAGGCATGGCAATTTGCAGGCAGTGGGAAGAGAGCCATTATAATTCAAGACATTTTAATACAAGGTTTCCTTCTATTAGAAAAAAAAAGGACCAGAGGTCTGCCAGGTCACTTTTCAGAGAGGATTGGAGGTCCACCTTCTCCTTCCAGAATGAGAAGGGTCTTTTCTTGCCATCAGCAACTTTTAGTCTGATAACGTTAGAGACCAGTTCTGCTCTCCACGTGTCTGCGCAAGCCCCACGTAATGGGGGCTGCCGGATTTCTGGAGCCCCGCTCCTACAAGCACGCTGGCTTGGAACAAGCGAGTGCGGACGGACGCCGGTCGAGCTGCAGTCTGTGTGGGCTGGGCCGGGGCCGGGCGCGCAAAGCGGAGCAGCGCGGAGCCGCGGCTGACCGTGGCTTAGGGACTCCAGAGACAGGCTCGCTCTGAAACCTGCCTGAAGCAGAACAGGGCTTCGTAAACACCCGTCTCCTGAAATAGAAATGCAAAACATTTGTGCATTATTGGGTTTGGTTTTTCAGTATCACAGGCTGTTTATAGTTAGCAATTGCATCAAACTGGTTCTTAAATGCAGGTTAAAGGCCTTGATGAAATACAGAACACCTCAAAAAGACAACCTAAATTTTTGCCATTTTAAACTTTGCATGGCTGCTGTGCTAGAACAGGCACCCAGGTTAATGAGCTGTGAGTTTAAATAGCAATTGAAGGAGTCGGCTATAAATATAAAGCAGTTTGCTTTTTGCCTTCCTGTTGCTTTCCTGGGCTTCTGACGGCCTTCCACTGATGGAGAGCTTTTAATTTCACATTTTGGCCCCCACCACAGGTGATAAACAAAGGTTTCCCATTGCTGCGACTCGGGTCAGTGCTGTAGCCTTAGCGTCAATCCCACTGCCTGTAATTACACACAAAAGGTTACTGGGATCCGCAGCTAATTTGCAGCCTCTGTTTAGCAGAATTTAATAGCAGGTATTACTGGTGCAGCAGTAATTAAGGACCTTTGTCAATAAGACGGAATAGATGGCCACACTTTGTTGCAATCAGTGGACTCTTGAGAACCCAGAGGAGTGAAAAGCAGTGAGAGGAGCAATCCATTTTGCGAATAACATGGCTGTCCTTTCACCCCCCCACTCCCTCCCCCCTCCTGAAACCAGCAATGGAATAATAATTCCCCAGGCAATGAAAGTACAGGAATAAAAGTACTTACCCTCCAGCCTGTGATTTTTTTTTTTTTTACTTTTTATTTACTCTACTGTGCTTTTTATTTGCTTCGGGCTGCATTTGATGAAGTATTGTTTAAACAGCACCGAGCAAAATGGATATAGGGAGATGGAAAACAGAAAGAGGAGGAATTTTAACCAGGTGGATATATGCATTTGCCTTTAAGGTGGACGGCGTTTGGTTTATCAATTATTTCCTTTGGATTTTTAAAAAAGAGAAAGAAATGACAAAAACAAGCAGCTTGGCGAAGAGGTGGGGAGAGTCGTTTAGAGCCGTCTCCGCACCGAGCCGTGCTGCCGTAAATGGGTCGCAAACAGCAAGCGAGAAGCGAACTTGGTGTAGCATCGCAGCCCCTTTTTTCCCCCTCGCCCTTCATCATCGCTAACGCGCGGATGCGAGGCCTGGCAGCAGCCGGAGCGAGCCGGGAGCGGCAGGCGCAGGCAGCCCCGCACGCCCGCCCGCACGCCCGCACGCCGGCCTGGCGGGCAGCGGTGCCGTGGGGAGGGAGCGGAGCGGAGCGGGAGCGGGAGGAGGCTGCTCTGGCACAATTCAAAGAGTGCTTTAAGGTGTACGCTCCTTTCAGTAATTGGTGAAGAAGCTGCATTTCACTCACTGATTTCCTGCCTTTTTACAGGTTTTAACAAGCATGATGCTTTTAATAGCGGTTTGAGTACTGGCTCTTTATGAAGGCTCTCTTTTTTAAAGCAGCTTTAACTATACCCTTTCTGTCAGTAATGTCTGAAAAACTTCTACCTTTAATCATTCCTGGATCAGGCAGCAAACAAGCAGCTCCTTCTCCTTTTTCAATTACATGCTGGATATTCAGCACACATATAAAAAAAAAAAGAAAGAAAAAAGAAGCATCTTGAACCTATCATGTATTAAATGCAGCTCTTTGCTGCTGCATTAAAATAACACCAAGGATCTGGCTTCAGCCAACAAAAGCCAGAAATGTAAAGTTAAAGCTGCAGTCCTCCTTTTTATCTGCTCCACTGTGATAAGGCAATGTAGCACTCCTAAAACAGTAGAGCATTTTCTGTACCCTGTAGGCTGTGATACTTAGCTAAGAGATCCTGAGTTTTCTGAGACCCACAGCAAATCTTTTACAGCGTGTTATGGATGGGCTCTGTCTGGTGCTGCTTCTGTAAGGCATTCGCGTTTATTTTTTTGCAATGCTAATTCAAAAAGGGAGTATAACAGCAAGCTGGTTGCACGGCTAAGTTTATTTTATTGGATATGGAGGTCCACTTCTTGATGAGGTCACTCACAGATGAAGATGAGCTGGGTGGTCCTTAGTGGACAGTAGCCTGCAGAATAAAAACTGGTATTACCTCAAGGGAAGTCCAAGCCTGAAATAGCAGGGAGCTGAAGATCAGGACAGTATGAATGAGGAGAGCCGTGAGGGAAAGCCAGGAAGTACCTTCTCAGATTTTGGTCATTGTTAGCATAGTTTTGTGGGTCTTAGACAAATTAAATCTGCACAAGGAAGGGATAGTTAACTTAATGGAGTCTTCTGGTCTTCTCTCTGCCTTGATTGTAGAAAACACTGCTTGGCATATGCAAATATATATCTTCTAGCTCCAATGGGAAGCCTGGTCTAAAAGGAAGTGATAAGATTGGATTGATCTAATAGCGCTGGAGAAGTTCATTCCACAGCCCTAGTGTCTAGCGCTCACATATTTTACCCCGGCTATCATGAATGGTGTGAGCTAGGGGAGTACAGTTGTTTTGGTGGTTCATGGATAGAGTTCCCTGTCCTGTTCATTACTTTGAAGATTTAGACAGAGTCTTTGAATTACTTGCAGACTGGGAACTGATTTGCATTGATTTCATCTTCTGCCCCAAACACAGTTCACTGCACTATTTTAGTCTGAAAATACAGAGGAAGAACCTTGCTGGGAAGAGAGAAAAACACTTTTCAGCAAGCTCCGTACACAGTGTTTCTGACGTCACTGATCTTCGTGGTGGCTCTGAAAAGACCTCTTCCCACCTCCTAAGCTTTCACACATTTTTGAGGCAGGTGAAGCTAATATCCTGACATGAAGCAATAGCACAGGTGGACTGGTAACTCCTTTTGGTAAAATGCAGATAAATGGTCATGGCTGGAGGCTGGAATGGTAAAGCTGACCCCCCCCCCCCCCAACCCTTGTTGAAGGTAATCTGGGGCTGGAGGAATCATTCACCATCTACTGGATGCTCCCGAAGAGCTCAGTGGATACTTACAGCCCACTGCTCAGGTAAAGAAAAGAGACAACTTGCCTACTGGTCTTCTTCTGCAGGTGGCACCAAATGAATGAACTCTAACGGTAGCTGCAGAGAAGAAAAAAGGTGATGGGTTACAACGTTATAATTTTATGTGTAAACATATCAGGGATGAGGACTGCTTTGACCTAGTGTTGGTTTTGAATATTCTAGTGTTTCCATACAATTCTCCAAGTAGGCCAGTCCTCAGTGGTGTTAATTGGCATAGCTCAACCGAACCCAGCTGAAGAGCCAGTTTAACGTCTTGGAGTCAGATGAAGGGTCAGAGAAAGTAAGAAACAATAATCTAATTTTTCAAGGAGGAGACTGAAGAATAGATTCTGAGTTTCTTACATTGATGTTGATAGGTTTGCTTGAATAAGCAAGCAGCCACGAGAATATCAGGAGCAGTTCATAATCTGGTATAGGGAAGCTAAATGCTAATTTCATGGAACGTCTGTGATAGTGCTAGTAATTGTATTCAGCATTTCTGAGTTAGTAGTACAGTACCTTAGTTCACACTTATTATTTTTCCCAACAGAAGACCGCCAAACCATGGAAAATAAAGGAGGATTGTGGAATGTGTTAGAGAAGATTTACACATGTTAGAGAAGGGAAAGAACGATGGATACAGCCTTTGATGGATGTGGTTTACAGCAAAATGTTACAATCTTTTATATAAAAAAAATGCATGCTTGACTGAATGCAAGTGGAATCTAAATAGAAACTCTTAGAAAGTGAAGTTTTAATGGCAATGATACCAAAGTGGAGAATCACTTACAGAGTTTCCCTGCCTGATAGTTGCTAGTTTAGTCTGCAGTAGGTAAAAATTAAGAGATAATGTCAATGGAGAAGAATGTTGTTGCAGGATAATGGTCTCCTGCTGCTACCTAAATGTCCACGGCTAATCTTAGACATTTATTTTCTAAGCAGGAGACATCGATCTGAAAAGGATATTTGGCATTACTTTGAAGTGCAATCCTGCAGATAATATACACAGATATAAGATATTGTAATAGCGAATTAGGGTGCCTGTACTAATTCTGTGCTGTTGGGATCTAGTCCTCAGGCATTCTAGGATGATGACTGTGATGAGGCTGAAAAAGCAAAGCTTATTTCTGGTCTTGAGATTTTTCCACTTAGAGCTAATGGAATCTGGCTCTCATAGATGGGAGACAAAGGGCGGAATATAGCCAGATGTACCTGTATCTGATCAGAAGGGTGAAGTAAACCTGATTTGTTCTACTGAAACTTTGTCAGTAAGAGCCAGAAGGCAAAAGATAAATATGAAAGTCTGAGGTTCAAAGGTTAGTTATTTTCCTTAAGGGAAAATGTATCTCCTGCAAGAACAGTTGAAAGTTAGTGTTCAATAGGTCACACTCTTTAACCTTTCTTCAGCGCTATTTGGTCATTTGATATCCAAGCCACTTCCCTATAAATGCAAAGCACGATACATGCAATTTCCACAGATACAAAGCTGTATGCTGTAAATATGACACTAGAAAGAGTAATCTATATTTAATGAACTTGCTTGAGAAATGTTCATTTCAAGGTTAATTAGTTTATGGTCTCTGAAAAAAGTCTGATTTCATTCCTATTTCTTTTTATTCCTCTTCCTGCCTGACTTCCACTTAGTAATGGTTGGTGTAAAAGTCAAGAGACCGTGATTAAATAGAGACCCTTCACTGAACATCTCTTCTGTTGCTCCTGCCCACCTGTTACATCCTGTGCATGAGTCCATTGCTGAAGTCCAGCTGGTACTGAAAGCCGCAGGCTCGACTGAATGTGTAAAACTCTTATTTCTCTGTGTTGTACTAACTTTCCTGTTCTTTGCTTTCCAAGGTATTGATATCCTGTTTGAATTCTCTGCTGGGCAATGCTCAAGGCAGTCCACACTGCAGCTGTATTAGGCTGATGTGGTGAAAGTCCACATGCACTGAACTGGTTTTAACATTAAGGTAATTTAAAGTGCTAAGAGTTCTACCCGTCAAATGATCTCAGTGTGCCGCTCTTGTCTCCCCTCTAACACCCTGCCAAAGGTCTGCAAGCTGGCTTCTCCATGGAAGAGGAACAGTGCAAGGAGTTGAGGTATATCCTACTTCAAACTTGTATTAAAAAACGTTGGTGCCAAGGAGATGACAAGTAGGCCCTCCTAGTCTCAGCTTCTGTTTTCCACAGAGAAATGAGGGCTCAACTTTGTTATAGTCTGCTATAACAAAAACCGGGCAGCAAGTTTTCCTGCTGCCCATACCCTTTCTCCAGTAGCTTCCTCTTTGGTGCAGACAGAAACAACAACAGAGTCTCTTTTCCTGGGAATTAAAGCTTAACAATGTGCTAAATTTAATACCTGCAAGGCACTATGTCATAGGAAAAAGCAAGCTCAAAATTTGTCTCTTTGTTGTGATGCTTGATCTCAAAATGTGATTGTTATTGCTCAGGATCTTCCAGATCCTCAAATTTGATGGTTCAAGTAGTTGGGCATCTCACTGGGTGCACTTTCTGTGAAGGCCACACACAGCAGCCACGTAGGGCTAGACACTGTGTGCTCCTCGTTTTTGCACAAAACTCTTCCATGGCAGCCGCTGCAGTCCGCAAAGGCAGGCAGGGGCAGTGTGGAGCCCAAAAGTGCCCTGTGCCCAACTCTCCCATGCAGGAAAAGCTTTGTGCTGGCTACTGCAACCAGACTTCCTCCCTAGCTCTGGAGGGGCTGATGCTGCCACCCACAGCTTCATAGAGCTCTTGAGATCGGTGCCACAACCTAGGGCAGGTCCTGTGCGACCTGGCCTCTCGCACCCAGTTTCCAGTGCCGACAGAGTAAGGAGCTTCCACAGTCCAGCTCCAGTGGGAATTTCGTGAGTGCTCATAGTTTCTAACAGAGTTTTGTGTGTGAGCGAGTGTTTGTGCATGTGTGCATGTTATCTATGGATCACTCATCCTGATTAAAAATAGCCCCAAACTTATAAAATAGCTAAGCATATGCTTGAGGGAAAGTCCAACCTGGGCCATCTAACCTGAATATCCTTAGCTGCTGTTAGTGTCGGTGGGAATGGAAACTGCTCACATACTTTGCAGGATTTGTCCTTCAAAAGGTATGAACAGATCTGAGCTTAAAAGAGGGGTATGTTCCTCCCAGGGCCTGTGCCAGTTCACAGACCTGTAGAACTTACAATATAGGTAGGGACTGAACTGAGAGGTTCAGTTTTGAGCACAGGCGAATGTGGAGAAGGTTGAATTTTGGATGACTCAGATCTTGCAGGTTTGCCCAAGTTTATCAAAGGGAAAGGAAATAATTCTGCACTACCACTGTGTTCTAATTGGTTTCAGCTTTTGGAGTGCTTCGTTAAAACAGTTTGTTCCCTAAATGGAGATTGCACTGTCAGCTAATTTACGAGCATGGTTTTCAAAATTTGTTTTTCTGGGATGCTCAACAAGACCATGGGAAATCTGGATATTCACCTGGACAGGAAATCCCAAACATTGCATGAAAGTAGAATAACCTTCAAAACTGCTGTTGTATGTGGTGCCTCCAGAGGAGGACGAGAAAAATGGGACTTGAAGCCTTAGATCAGTATAAGACAAAAGGAAAAAATGGCAAACAAAATGAATGCAAAACTGCAGAGGAGGGCTGTCTTCTGGCCTTGCTTCTTCATGTGTAAGCTTAAGGGTCATGATTCTGATAAAGACGGGAGCAAGTTGGGTGTTTCTTTCGTACGTGCAGGTGACACAGTGCCAGGCACTGGCTGAGAATCACCAGGGCACAACGCACTCCCTGTGCTCCCCTCCTCTGCCCCGTGCAGCGGGTGGGAGCCAGCCCTGTTGGCACTCTGCCTTTTGAAGGAGTATCTAGCTATGGAGATATGACCAGTCTCTCTCCCTTCTGCAGTGCACGGGGATCAGAGCTGAGGAGCTGGGATCAGATCTACCCCTCTTACCACTGGTCTTGTCCGTGCAAGGCTTTTTTTTTTTAATCCTGCATTTTTAATATAAATAAAAAACTTGATCTCTGTCACTGGGAAACTGCATCCCATTTTTTCTCCTAACAGAAAAATGGGAATAGGTTTCCTTTAACTAGTGGAAGGGTCTAGACTCTAAAAAGGTTTCTATTATTGTGCGCCCGGGGTCCTTAGTTTTAGACATTTATCTTCTGGCGAACCAGTAGGGAACTAGAAATGCAGTATTTTGCAACTCCTGGACCCCCAGCTCTAAATAATGACTCAAAGCTGAAATTGAAGCAGGTGCATCATCTTCTTCATTGTGTCACTTTTAGCACAGACATTATACTTTATGGGCTTCAACTATCAAAATAGTTTGTGCAACGGACCCTAAAAATGGCAATGCATCAATCAATCAGTCAAGCTTTATTGCTTCAACTTTCTTTACGGCGGGCTTATAAGCCATATTCTAATACACAATAAGAAACACAACAGCATACAAATGCATTATAATGCAGTACCATTTCTGTGTATTTGCTTCGCGCCCGGTAGCCGCACTCTTAGGAATATCCCAGAGAATCAGTCACGCTGAGCCAAATGCATCCCTGGTGTAACGTCATTGATTCTGGCCTGCCGGGCCAGCTCCGAGGGACTGATTCAGGCCCCTGGCGTAAGCCATGCTCCAGCTGGGCAGGTAACTAGGATGCGACACGCTGTTTAAAGAGGGTGGAAAAATGAAGCAGGTTGGCCGGGCAGGCAGCCGAGCAGAGGGCTGTTCTTCCCCCCGGGCTGTACCGAAGCCGTGGGCCTTCAGCCATTAGCTGGATATTTTTATTTCCTGGACTCGTGATCCCAAAGTGCTCGGCGTAACTTAGGCGGTTACGCAGTTTGATCAGGGCTGCTCCCCCGAGACCCCACCGAGGCGCCGGAGGAAAGGGGGTCATAACCCCCATTAGGAGGTGCTGCGGGATAGGGGCTGGTCCTGGGAATCACGGGGCTTCCCTCTGCTCTTTACCAGCAGCCGGGGCAGACCTGGCCAATAGGTTGTGGCTCTTTATCACGGATATGAACCCTGTTGCCACCACACATGCAGTGTTTGAAAGGAAGCTGCTGAAGAAAGAGGTACGGAGCAGGCGGACCCTTCTGCCGGGAGCCTGGACCCCGCTGGGCACCCGCTTCTTCCACTTCAGGGCAGAGGCGGAGGTAAGTCCCCCATCAGCGGACAGCTGACCATAAAAGTGGACTGGGCACTGAGAGTGGCCGGCGGCCTTCTCTCCCTCGTCTAAATAGCCGCGGTGTGCGGGCTGGGGAGCTTGCTGGAAAACTGCCTGTTGCATTGGCTGAGAAGAAGCGGAGTCCTGGGCTGGTGGATTTTGTGCAGAAGGGAAGCTGGCAAAGCGGAGCAGCCAGGGACGTGTTTGCTTAGTCGTTTGGCTCCCTTGGTGTGGAGACATCTCATAGGCTTTCTGAAAATGTTATGCATGGGTGCTGGTTCTGTCATCAGCAAGGACAATTTTGTGGGGGATGGATACGTCTATATTGTCACTGAAATAAATACAAATATGGGTAAGGCCTGTGTTTGGAAATAGGCCAGCGTTCAGAAATTTAAACTGCTAGCACAAGTGAGCAAGTGGCCATCTGTGGATTAGTATATGATTATTGCATGAAAACTTTGCAGTGTAGATGTCAGGATTTAATATAAATATTTTGGTTTGAGATCGCATGGTTGTGCCAGATAATTGCATCCATGTTAATGCTTCCATCAGATACACCCACAGGTATATGCGCACACACAGATCACGTCTCTAAGCTATGCACTCACATCTCGATAACTTTCTTTCACAGGCCAGTTCTTATTCACTTCAGAAGAGTAAGTTAGAAAAGGTGAATTAGTAAAAACAAGGATTAGGGTGAAAGAAAGAGAGTTTGGTTCTGGAATTATGTAATGAATAGAATATAGAATTTGATGTTTTGGATTCTTTTTAGGAGAACCAGAATTTTAGGTAATTTTGGAATAAAAAATGTTTTTAAATAGGTAAATGGCATCTATTCTGCAAAACAAAATGTTTTATAATATTTGTCCCTTCCCCAAATACTCCTGTTGTTTATATGAGCTCATAGAGTTTATTATAGTATTTGTAGTGGAAATCTCTAATTTGATATTTCTCTAGTGAGTTTAATGAGCCTGAAAAGTGACATTTAGAGCTAGTTTTCTCTTTGTGCTTTGAAAAATGAAATACAAGTAGTTATCTGTTAAATGAGATAATTACATCGCTACTTTGCTAAAGGCACATATTAGTGATTTTTAGCTTGTTTCACTTAATTAAAGCTTTACAAAATGTAGAGTGCCAAACCGTTAATAGACCTGTTGGAACAGTTACTGAGACCGTGAAATAAAACCAGTTGTTCTAAACAAGTCACAAAAAGAGATTGATGAAATGGCTGGCAGCTCAGACATAAATTTCAGCCTTGGCTGCATTAGAGCAAATGTAATAATAGCGGCAAGTAACCAATATTTTTAATTTTACTGATCTTTCTGCAATAATTATAGGGAACTTTTAATGTCTCTAATTAGAATGTTAGAGATAGGGTGACTTAGACCAGTGCTGCACTGTGAAAAATTGGATACTTACTATAATTGAAAATTAATCACTTTTCATTACCAGGAAGGGATGCAGTTATTATTTTGAATGGGCTGAGATACATCATATTAATTATGGGCAAACAAATTCACATATTTGAAGTTAGTGGCTTCGAGGCCAGTAGGCAAGTCTACGCCAGGAGTACCTCTGCTGACGCAACACGTTTGATAAGGAAAATTGATGTATGTTTGTCTGCCTAGTAGTTGTAGCACAGAAGTTCCCTTTGCTAAAAGTTCTGATCTCAGAATCACTGAATTTTGTTAGTAATCCCCCAGTGAACAATCTTCGGGCTTTTTCACTTTAAACAACCCTCAGCTGAATGGGCAGAGTAACCTACAGAGAAAGCCAGATGTAACCCAGACTAAATTTATGCAGTTCTCCCTGAAGCCTCTGAGCAGATCTGAAAAGCGAGGTAGTGCATAAGCGGTGATGTTCAGCTTGTGGGCAGAAAACGGTGCAAGCGCTTTGCCAGAAGTGTGAACTACTAGCGGTTCATGCTTGTGCGAAGGACGAGCCTTTCCCTGCTCCTCACCTGGTGTGAACAGATGCAGCCCCGCGGACATCTCCGAGTTTGGCAGAGTTCTGTCTCTCTGATGGTCCTCTGGTGGGGAGAAGGCACAAGCGGCTTGCCGAAGGGACCGGTTTTAGCCCTGGTACTCCTTTGATGCAACTGTTTATTTTGCCCTGAGTGCAAATGTGGACCCTGCAGGAAACAGTCAAGCCAGGGAAGTCACTTGTAATTGAGGATGGTACCAGAAATAATGTTTCTGCACTGGCAGCATTTTCAAATGGAAATATATTTTGAATAGCTAAGGTTTTCAGCTGAAAATGGGGATGAAAAGGTTTTTTCTTTCTGTTTTGATGAGAAAGATCTCTTTTTTTACCAGGTCTATTCTTTTGTCATGTGTATTCACTGACACCAGATTTATATCTTTAACCACCATGTGTGGCACTCTCAACTTTGTTATAATGTTGTTATGTAAAAATGTCGCCATCCTGCTCAACAATTCTTTTCTTGCGCATCTGTCACTGATTCCTGCTGCCAAACACAAGGGCAGTAGGCATACAAAGTCTGCTTCAAATTTTATTTAAGTCAGCAATAGTTTCTTGCCCAGCTAAGAATTTCCTAGAAAACACCCAATCTTAGGAACGATAAATGAGCGTAATTGTGAGAAAAGCTTCCCTTCTCCTGGGGTCCGATAGCTTTGTCGGAGCTGAAGCAGAAAAGGTAAAACCAGAAGCAGTGGCTATTCCTGCTTTTTCATGGGCACAGCTGTACTCTCCGGGCTGTACACCTTCCTCTCTTGTCATTAGGCTGAGCAAGGATGTGGCTGCTCATGACTGGGTGATTGATGTCAAATGTAGAAGCAACATTAAATTTGTCTGAAATGGACAAAGAAAAGCATTATTCACTGTAAAAAATCTTGTCTAAAGTTCCCATCTAGCCGGTGCTGTTCCTAAATTACATTTGTATGAATTTTAAAATGGTTTTTTAAATTTCTTGGCCCATGATTGTTCCCAAGGTCACAAAATCAGAAAGCTGGGATCTGAGGCTTGTTAAAGCTAGTAGTGAAAAATGTGCCTGTAATATATCTTCATATTTGCAAATGTATTTTATTGCTGTCCATATCCTGTGAGAAAAATCCAATGTTCTTAAAAGACAAGCACTGCTTGTTATATAGACACTTATTAATGTTTATTAGAAACTCATCTCACTAACATCCATGGCTTTATTGGAAGTTCCTTAAGTAGCAAATCCAATTTCCTTTCTTATGCTTGTGCTTACTTAATTAGCATCAAAAATTGAATGAGGCAAAACAAAGTTTGATATTCATTTTAATAAGTTATATAAAGTTAGCGTAATCTCATTGAGCGCATTCTTCATTGTCCCAGCTGCATACACAAAGTGCCTTTGCAGCGGTTTAGGGTTTTTTCTTCATCGTATAGGTTAGATAACCTAGCAACTAAAGAGACAACCAGCAGAAGAAAGGAATGCATTTAAAATAAGCCCGTTACAGTCAGTGTTCTGGGGATACAGGAGTTCAGGCTGTGTACTAGTGTGTGCTAGCAGGTAACTGGGCATCCTTTGGTATAGCAAAGGGTTAGGACCTAACCCTGAGAGGAGCTGTGGCACAGAAAAGCCTTCAAAGAGCCTTCAAGGAACCACGCGATACGATGTGTTCTGCTTGTAAGTGCAGAAAGCAAGGATCTATGGCGTGTCTCTGGTTACAACGCTTTGTGTGTGTGCATCCTCCCAGCCCTGCGGTGAGCTCGGCTGGACACGTGCACCAGCTTAGGACTGCACCCCTTCTGGTGGTTCACTCTTATCAAAATATTTACCTGATCATGTGATGTCTGTTGACCTTAGAACAAGTGTTATCATATTGGAAAGTAATGATAAAAAAAAATACTGTACTCCAGTAAAGCTATTATAAGCTGTAGTGCTTTGTGCCATTACTGGGGAATATGGTATTGATTTTCTAATAAATTATGCCATAACCTACATTTTTGCCTTAGGTTAGCATTTAACACCATAAGCAGAAGAAAAGTACGATATTATAGCGATATCAGAACAAGATTTACCCAACCACAGACTTAAGCACGTGCTTTAAAATCAAGATTGGAGTTTTGGCTGGCTGGGTCATGGTCACCTGTTTTGTGACCATCTCCTCTTCTGTGGCTCACTTCACACGTGGGCAGGAGACACCGACCCAAAGGAGTTTGGCAGTCTAACCCTAAGCAGGTTTGATTGCTCTGCTGCAAGTTTCTCTTCCAGGTGGTGCAGGGTTCAAAAGCAAATTGTGCCTATTCCTTAGCCATAAGACAACCTTGCTCCAGTAGTGCTGGATATCAACAAGGAATGTCTCAGAAGTAGTTTTATGGAGGTGAAAGACAAAAGAAATACAACTTCCTAATTGTTGTGGGTGGATTTTTTATACTTGAAGTGTCTTTTCTACGAGAATGTTTAGATGAAGGTTTTTATTATTACTGGCTTTATTTGTAACTTTTATTTTTCAGATTTATTTTTCATTTAGGAAAGAAAAATGATTTTCATCAATTTTTTCATTCTATCCTTTCCCAGAGAAGGAGAGCAAAATAATTAAAAAAAAAAAAAAAGTTCTGCAACATTCTGTTAGTGGTTAAATATAAATATCCACGTAAACCTTGAGCTGTATTGCATGTATTTTGCTGGTAAATGGGCTTTAAAAAAAAGAAAGTCTTTGCTAGAAGGGCTTTTGCTCCAAACTAAAAAGCAGCTGTCTGTATATGTCAGTATTCAACTTAGAGAGAAGGTGGGGAGGGACAGATCTCTCTGCTGTGGATGGAGGGTTGCTCACTACAGTGCTCTAACCTTTATTCCCAAGACAAATATTTCACAAGCTATTTTTGCATCCTGTTTTTCACCCAGTTAGCCTCAAACAGCAACTCTTTTCCTCATTTGTAGGAGTCCTAGCACTACGCCGTAGAGTTTTCTAAACGATGTAATGTTTCCTGGGTGGTTCTGAGAATATTGCTCAGCTTGCTGAAATCCCTCCTTTGCACAGATCTGTCATTAAGAACACATAAGTAGAAACAGATATGAAATGATGGGTTCAACACGATGGAATAAGTGCTTTCATGCAAATACTTGTGCGTATACTTTCCCTGGTCATGAATCAAGGCCAGCTCAGGAGGCTGTAGATACCTTCGCCGTGAACCTACTTACCTCTGCAGAAGTAATCTACAGATTTGCAGTAGAAAGTTCTTAAATGCAGAACGGTGAGTCTAGCCCCGTTTCCTGACGAGTGTCCAGGACACTTGTAGCAACAAAACCCAAGTGCCTGAGGAGTTAAAATGGGTGACAGGAAGGGATTTGTCCAAGTCTGTTACCTATGCCCGCTTCATGAATATATACAGTACGGTAAACTGTTGAGGAAGCAGCCGAGCAAAGTAAATGAATGAGTAATTCAGGAGAAGGCTGCGTTTCTAGAAGAAAAAAAAGCTAATGGGTATAACGGAAATGGACTCACCAGTACCAAAAATGAATGCCTATTTCCTATTACTGATATCTCTTATTAATACCTATACTGACAAGAGAAACAACTCTCTCGGATAGCAGTTTCAGCTGCAAAATCAAAATCCGCAATCACAAGTACATTTGTCTTTCTGAAACCTGCCTTTGTGTATCATTTCTCCATGCCTGCTTGGAGACTACAGTGCAAATTTTGCTCCCTCAACGTAGGAATAAACTCAGACAATTTTAGATACTTACCAAAATATCCTCTATGTAAAAAATTTAAAGTCCCCATTAGTATTAAACATTTCCTCTTCATGCTGTCAGTGCTGCCATAGAAAGAGAAATGTACCTCAGCTTGGCTCAAGCTTAAATTCCCTCTCTTCTTGTACTCCTTAAATAGGAAACTGTCAGCTTAAGAAACTTGTTGCTGATGATGACTGTGATTCATGACCCATCCTAAAGAACTGGGAGCTTAATGGCTGTTTTTCATATCCTGATGACTGCATTGTACTCTGATCTCCTGGCTTCTAGTTTTAGGTTCATTTAGATGTATTGTAGTGGCTGTTTCAGGTTTTGAGCCCCATGGGGCCTGGTATCGTGTTCCTCCCAGGTTTAAAACTGGCCTCAGTAGAAGTGTCCCTGCCTTACACTCGTGTAAGAGCGAATCGCGTGTGTTTGACTTTAATGAGGTCAAATAGCTGTAACCAAAGTCAGAATTTTTCTCTTTATTTTGTTTGACATACAAGAGTACTGGTAGACCCTTGTTACTTTGAAATACATGGGTGGAATATATGGGAAATAACAGTTTAAAATTAAAAATCCTGTTTGCAAATTCGTATTAATTAAAAAGGGACATCTGAAGCCAAACAAAAAAAATCAATGAACTAGCTGGTTCTTCCTCAGTTAAGTAACATAATTTGTTCAATTTGTTTTATGTCTCTAAGTGAAGAACCTTTTACTCACTTTGATTCATGGACGGAGGTTAGAAAATGGTACAGTAGAAAGGAAATTAGCATTTAACCTGCCCGACTGAATATCCTAACTGATGTCTCAATGTGACTGCAGCTGTGAGTAAATTCTCCCAATAAACCAGGCAGAATATCTATAATATTCACATGGCTACTTGTGCCTTGAGGAAACCTTGGGCTGTTTTGCAGGTATAACACACCAAATCAGGAAAAACAATCTAAGCAGGATGTAATACTACTTGATCTATATCTACTTTTTAAGTTAAAATATCAAGGGAGGGCTCCTTCCCCATACAAATCATTGTAGCTTCACTGACTTGAAACAGTTAGTGCCTGTGAAAATTGTTGGTTTGACAGCTTGGAGTCTACAAGCTCTCTTTTCCGAATACAGAATTATTCGAGAAGAGGCAATGGCAAAGCGAAACTACAGCACTACCCCAAATGATCGTGTGAATTAAATTTGTATGACATTTGACTCCTCGTGTAGACAAAGATCATGAGTAAAGAGGCTAAATAGTTCTAGGCTGTGGACCCTCCTTTAGTAAAGTATGATGCTGTCCCACTTCAGAAACACCTACGAATAATCAGACTTGAGGTCTTCTACATGTTCTTCCTTTCCCCCCTAGAAACATGTTATAACGTGACTGGCTACACCTCTGAGAGCCAATATGAAAAAAATATATTAATACTATGGTATTAATTAACTCTCTCGGATTAAGATTAACTTATGTAACGGGCCAGATTTGTCATCACCAAATGGCACATTGGGGACTCGCTATCAGAAACAGGCTGAAGAACTGCATCGCTTGCTGAGATGGGGGGTTATATCTTAATGTACACATGCAGAAGAGTACGTTTTTGGTTTCAGCAGGAAGCTTGAGGGGACTTTATGATGTTTCTCAATCTTGTTAGCACTTTGTTTTGTCAAATGTGCGTACTCTCTGAAGGTTTTTCTCAGCTTGCAGGCACAGTAGAAGTGAGCACAAGGCATCCGAAGAACAACAGACAATTTTTTTTTTAAGAAGAACAAAGAGGGATTGTGAGCCAAGCTGTCTATGAAGTTGACACAGGAAAAACAGGAAGGTAAATAAAAATCACAAATCCTTGCTGGCGAGCTGCAGTGTGCCATTCCACCACAGAAACTTACAGCTTTGAAATTTTCACTGTCATATTGGAAATAGAGTTTTATTTATTTATTTTTGTAATCATCACCATGGAAGCAACTGCGATACCACATATACTGGATTCTGGCGTCAGAATCTGGGAACTGGAAAGAAAAGGAGGCAGATGACCAGTTATAAAAGAAGAAAGCTTTACACTTATTTACACTTAGAGATGTGCAGCCTGAGTAATCAGCTGTGATGGGGGAAAGATGCAGAAAAGGCCTGTAACAGTCTAATGGGTGTTTTGATAAAATATTATGTTTTTCTTCAAAGTTTGCCAGAGTGGGGCTGTGTTTAATAAACACGACGATTATGGTCTGTGCAGAAAATCTCCTTATATTCATGCTTCTGCCCCCTTCCAGGTAATAGTAGCCAAATCACGGGGTAATAAAGACTGGTTCACAAAGCCTTAGTCCCTTGTAAATTCGAAAGCTGCCTGCCTGAGCAGGCGTTGGGAGGGTATTTCCAAGGATGGGCGCGAGACAAGACACTTTCAAGAAGCAGACCCCTTCGGTCTGTCACACGCATAAGCAGAGAGGCTGTCTAGCTGTTAAAGCTGACAGCGGCCTGAATTTACCTGGCTAGCTGCACAACCTTCTTGGGGCATTCGCTGCTTCCTTGGCTGTGCTGCTACATTTTGTGCCTTATCAGCTGTACGCTTTTGGAAGTAGGGTTCAAGAGCTTGTTCCTAGCCCCTAACAAAAGAGTTTTGCATTCCTCTGACAACATATGACAGCCTTAATATTGGGACCACTGCCCTGCTTAGGGACTCCGTCAAGTAGGCCATCCTTGGAGTATTTTTCTCTGGAGGTGGATTCCTCCTCCGAGCTCCTGCCTCAGCAGTTCATCTGGTCGTTTCCTAACCCACTGTCAGTCAACAGGGGTTGGGTGAGCTTGACTTGCTTAAGTAGCAGATCTTCGCTAACGTGGTTACCATTGACTGAAGTGGGTTTGGGAGCAATCACACGAGCTGGTCAGCTTGCAGATCTGCAGGGTGGTAGCCATGGCAAACAGGGTCATAAACCAGGGGCAGCTGTATCTTCACCAGCTAGCTGGGGTCTAGGAGGATGCTGTTTGGTGGCGCAAGGTGTGCTGATAGCTTAACTGGGTACTGAAGGCTGTAGGAAATAAAGAATATAAAAGAGGCTTACAGGTCCCTTGCCTCTACTCTTCTGAGTGGAGAGAATAGATTTTGTATCTTTTCATATGTTTGTAGGGTAGTACTTGATATATTGGGTGCAGATCCTAAAGCATATTTATGGACCAAATTCCTACCGAACGACTTCGAAGGCAAGGAATGCAGAAAACAAAATAAGACAATGTCAAGATCAGGAGAATGGCTGCACCTTATACTGTACAAATGTGCTTTGTTTTTGTTCCTTTGTAACTATTATTAGTGCTAATTTCAAGACAGTGGCTTCCTATACCTTTTTCAGGGAGATGTGGAGTGAATTACCTGCCTCTATACTTTACAGATAAGGAAAAAAATGAGAACTACAGAATACAGAATAACAGTGTTTCAACCACGAGAAAAAATGTTGCGTATGTGCTGTTAGATCCAGCTTTTTTGTTTGTGCTTCATTTGATTATCAGAATTTTCAGCCATCTAACGCATTAATACTTCTCTGCAGGGAGGGGTAGGGTTCATAGCCTTTTCAAAGCAGCACTAATGAATGCCTTTAACTTAATAAAATCATCATTTGCCAACTACTTACCATAATGTGAACTAGATGCTTTCAGTCCAGAGATTAAAAGGAGTTTTCTTTCTAAATGCACTATAGTTATTCTTACTTCACGATAAGTCATATGCAGTTATATGGGATGTTCACTGGTTATTGTTTTTGAAATCTCAGGCTCTCATAAAATAGGTTGGAAGGAGTTGCTAGAGTCTATATTGTTTCAATAATATATGGATTATCACTCTCTAAATACGCAATGACATAAAAGGCAATAATGCCTTTTATGGATCCCATGTGGCCTATTACACTAATGATCCATGAATAATGGGGTCACGGGATGAGTTTTGAACAGTGCCTTTCTTTGTTGGTTGTTTTTCTCATTTATTTACTCAGGAAAATTCAGTTTTAAGTATCTGCTTTTCAGCAAGGTCTTACCATTTACTGAGTTTTCATGTGGGTTAATGGATGCCAAAGAGGTCAAGTGACTTCCCAAAGGTTATACAATGAGTTACTGAATTTGTTGAGAATAAAATACAATAACCTCCTAGTTTTCTGTCTTTTGCTCTGACTGATACTAAAGGAGAGAGCTTTCGAGATCAGCACGACCTCTGCTAAATCCCTCTGCTGCTGTTTTCAGGAGGCATCAAAGCTTGGTGTTCGCTGGTGAAATTTGATGCTCCTGAAGCAACATTTTCCACATTTCTCATCGAAACAACCAGAAAGAACAGAAGCACTGCAGTGCAACCAGGCTGCTTTGCTCCCCGTGGCATAGATTCTCTCCTAGAAAAAACAACACAGAATAAAATAAACGCATGGAAGCCCACAAACCCAATTAACCTAATGTTAATCCGAGGTGACAGGAGTGTTTAGAATTAATGATATCTTTAACTCTTGCTGCAATGGTTTCTCTCTCTCCCCACGTGCAAAGCCTCTGCGTTATTCCTTTCGATTAAATGAGGGCGGTTTGCCTCCTTCCACAGCACGTCACGACACCGGTCCTCCGAGGGGCACGGAGACGAGGGCTGAGCTGTGGAAGGCAGGGCTGCGGGCACGTGGCCCCGCGGCTCCTCGGCAGGATTAGCGAGACAAAGGGACGACGTTTAATGCCGCGGCCCTTGCTCGGGCTTGGGCTGTCCTCCCGAGCCTCTGCCCCGGGCGCCACGCCGGGAGAAGGGCTAGCTCGCTCCTCGGGCGGAGGGCGAGGGTGGTGGGACACCGCTCCTGGCACAGGAGATGTGGGGTGCCCGCCCCGGCTTTGGTAACGCGTTGGCCCAATGGAATCTGGATTCAGTCTGCCGGCTTTTAGACGCTTAAGCCAATCCTTCAGTTGACGTAGGAAGTTTGGCTTAGTGGGATGAGCCGAGGAGAGGAAGGACTCCTGATGCTGGTCGGAGCTCTGACGCTGACCACCTGCGCACCCTTGGGCAAGTCTCCACCTCCCTGCGCCCGCGTTCCCCACCTGGAAAAGTGAGGTACCTTCTGCTCTTTGCCCCTCTCTCCTGAGTGGGTGTGTGCACAGAGCTTTGCAACTCTAGTGTTCATTATTATTATTACTACATACTGAATATTATTTTTATTCATTTAATATACTATAAAGCAATTACAGAATGTAAGGTACTGCGGAAATACAGAAAGATCTGCCTAGAATAATAATTTGATTTTGAAACTTTGATGCTAAAAGACTTCAGGGTAAAATTGTAGTGCAACATATGAGCTTTTAATGAAATGACTCCCATTACTTCTAATATAAATGGAAAAACCTACATAACACACAGAAAATTTTCATTTAATTAACAAATAATTTGTATTAGAATATAGTTGTCAAATTCTAATTCATCAAACTATTCAGCAATGAACAGAAAATGTTTCTAGCATGAATGCCTCCGTATTTATACACCTCAGAGCAGATACGGTGTCAGTTATTTATCTGAAAAACATCACGTAACTGCTGGTGCTCGGAGGTACGGAGA
Organism: Apteryx mantelli; assembly: GCF_036417845.1. Classification (NCBI taxonomy): domain Eukaryota; kingdom Metazoa; phylum Chordata; class Aves; order Apterygiformes; family Apterygidae; genus Apteryx; species Apteryx mantelli. The sequence goes on from NC_089984.1 coordinate 40,575,042, forward strand.
AATTACAGACAGTCACGAGGAGTTAGACAGTACATCTCTGACTGTATTTCCAGGTTGTTAATATCTGGTACTCGAGGTGGCAGGAACATATTTTTGGGCAGAGGAGATGAGGCCAAGTGGAATGTTTTAGTCGTGCCATATTAGAAGGAGGTCACAATTAATTAATTAATTACCGTTGCCAGTGATTCCCTAAAGCTATGTGTTTGTTGTGTGAATATTTTGGGTTTTCCAACATTATTTTGCTTTGTGTCTGTAGGAGCCGATATTGCTGCTCTCACTGTAATAGCTGAGCGCCTGCAACCCTCTTACTCAAAAATAGGTTTAAGACCAGCGCTGTTGAGGATAAGTCGCACGATGGCTTTCTGACAATCCAGCGCACGGGCTGAGCAGGGCACTGGCTTTAGAACAGTTTGGCTTCTAATTATATCTTTACAGCTAACTGGGCTATCCAAATGATTTTCTTCTCTCTCCCTCCCCAAGTCTACTGACCTGTGGCTAATGAGATTTGTGTTTCGATTAGTTGTAGAACATAAATTAACTAATCAATGCGAATGGATTTGCATTCTTTCTTGTAAAAGAGCTCTGCTGCAGTGATCTGTATTTAATATTCAAATCAATTTCAAATTCTCCGGATGATTCCGCTAATATGGCAGGCTGGGATTCGCAGCATCTGTATCCTTGCCACAGCCTGTAAATATGGCACGCTTATGGAAGTGCTCACTGACCTCCAAAGCCTTCTCTGGTCTCATTGATTTACTATTTTACTTAATAGTGATGATGAGAAGGTTGGGGGCTGGCAACGAGGCTCAGAAAGTCATGTGAGATAGCATTTTGCTTTCCCTTAAAAGAGTGTTAAGACTAAGCAGAAGTCCCAGGACTTGGAAAAATTATTTTTTTTTCTGATATGAAAATTTAGGGTCATTTTTACTTTCAAATGCAAATTTCCCCTGTTCCAGAGGCGAAGGTAAAATGTGGCCATTATCAGAAAGCAGTTTTATAAGGGCAAGGTTCTTTCATTTGCTTTCAAGGTACGGAGAACTTTATCTTTTGCTTTGCTGTAATTGTCTCATCTGTACAATTAACCAGCATCTTGGCATAAAATGTGAAAATTTGTACAGTGTTCAAAGCATCTGTGGCCTTTATGGTACAAGTTCTGTTAGTACTGAAGCCACAGAAAATTAAATGTTCCCCAAAGAACTTCCAGATGTGTTTTATTCTAATAGGGTCATTATACAGTAAATTAAAAAGCAGGGTAAATGGAACTGTAAAATTTAAATTACTCTAAAACCACATCTCTTTGCTTTGAACATTCATTTGTGGGGTTGCATTTGCAATAAATGTGAATTAGGCAGCTGCAATAACTGTTAATCATATATTTATAAAATAGTAATGAGGAAATGAATAGCAGAGTAAGACAGCTGCACATTTCTCTAATAGTATGTCAACTGTGAACATAATAAGATGTAGAAAATTGTTTGGTGCTATGCTGATAATGCAGCCGAATGTAAGAGATCACTTCAACCTCTTAACTTTACAGGAAATTATATATAAAATCCATAAAAAGCCATAATAATACATTAGGCCTCTGAATTGTAGTCAATGTTTTTCTTTGCTTTGATTTTTCTGAAATGGGCCATACTTTTCCCAAAGTAAGCTGCCAAAGATCACTAAGGCTTTTGTTTCAGGCTGCACTTTACTCGCCATCTTGCAATTTGATTTAAAAGATAGTGCTTCTAAAAGCCCAAAGTGATCTAGCGTCCATGTTTCCGTGCTCCAGGGGAGCTGCAGGAACAGCGCCTCCGGCTCGCCGCGGAGCTGGTGTCGGGCCGCGGAGCCTCGCACCGCTGAGCACAGCGGCATCATCCCTGCTGGGACCCGTGACTCAAACCCGAACCCCACGCGAGGCCAAAGCTAAAGGTGAAATTAGAACATATATATATACATGCATGTGCATATATAGAAACCTTTTTGACTAGTAAACGGTTGTCGCCATGGACTGAGGGCATTTAGCTGTCTTTCAGAGCTGTGGCAGAGCGACCAAAAGATCAAGATACCTGCACAAGCCACCGAAAGCCGAGGGACGAACTGAAGTGTCAGAACGTCCCTGTCGATCTGCTGCTTGCGCTAGCAGACTTCACAGCCTGCCCTCGCGCCGGGTGCGCGTCTTCTCCACGCGTAGCTTTTAACCAGCCGTAATTGAATTTTGCAACTGAATTGGTGTGAAGAGGAGAATTAGAAAGCTAACAGAAAAAAATTAGGCAAGTGCTGGGCTGCAAACAGCTTATCGGCCAAGCAGGGAATAGGTGCTAAATGTATAATAAGAGGGCTGCCATATGAAATGTCACTCATCAAAGCGTTAGCACTTAGCAAGGAAAAGCACGAGAAAGAAATGAGGAGCCCGGTCCCAGCACTCACCGAAGGCGATGTGAAAAGCGCCTCGGATTTAATCAGGCTGTAGATTGGACATGTGATTTAGGAAGAGGGGTTAAAGCCCCTCAGTTCAGCACAGCCGCTCTGTTGACAGCAGAAGGCTGAGTACAGTGCCGGTCTGCTTTTGCAGCGGACGCAAGTCTATGGTGTTCATAGGAAACCTGACCTAAAAAAAAAGTAGAACTCGGTAGCAAACATTGTGGCCCACTATCAAAAAAAAGTATTTGTTAGTGATGCAGTCCTCAGTAAGGAATACATTTTCTTGTGTGATTTTACTGTGACTATGTTTTTACCATACCATGTTGCTATGCATTTTTAATTTTGATATGCGTTTGCATGTGAAATGACATGACCAGCACACATCTTTTTTAAAACTAGTTATTAATGAGAGAAAGGAAGACTGAAGGTTTTATAATCATCCGTTTCATGGATTAACAGAGAATCCGCGGTAGACTCGAAAGGTCAGTCAATGAAAGAGAAATTAATTCTCTTCTGGCAGAACGGAGGACTTTTCAATTAGTTCTGTGTGCTTAAGGTTGAGGTGAAGGGCCACCACACGTCTGCGTGGGCCAGTGCAGGTCATTAGCTGTGCAGCAGCATGAGCTCTGTTAACCTTTCCTAAAACCTTTACAGCCCCTCGGTAGACCTAACCTTTAGCCTTCATCAAGCTGTTGCCTTTAAAAGAGATTTTTTTTGTGTGTGTGTGTGGCTAGGAGAGGACATAAATCTTCTCAGCTTTCTTAAAAACTATAAAGTTATTGCATAGTGGCTAGAGAGGAACAAAAAGCATCCTTGGTCTAACCCTGTCAAAGGAAATATTGTCCATACAACATCACCATGTTATCCTGGGCTACCATGAGCGTAAGATAGACAGAGAGAGACAGACAGATACAGATAGACAGACAGATAGTTATGGAGGTACATTAGGGTGAATTTGGCCCACAGATTCTAGCTGCTAAAACAAAGCAAAAAGTTGTCCATATTATTAAATATAAATTAAAGGATAGGCAATGGAAAATGGCTTGTTTAAATTTTTTTTTTTTTTTTTTGGAAACAGACGGTTCAATTCTCCAGGAGAAGCAAAGTTCAAGCTCTCATTTCCCATTGTACATTTCTGTGTTAGTGCCTCACAAAATAGCAGTTCATTTCTGGAAATCCTATTACTGTCCACACTCAAGCAGCAACTTTAACACATACATCTGTTACCTGGCAGCTTCTTCCCACACAACTCCCACCTCTGAGAGTTAAAGCTTATAGTTTTAAAAGGAAAATTGAAATAGCCCAATTTTGAACAATGCACATTGGAGAGAAAAAAAAAAAGAAAAGAAAAAGAACACATGCCACTGTCAGCTCCAAGAGCCTGATCTTGTCTTACGTTCTGATCCGGACAGATATAGAAAGCAGAACGGTGCATTATCATTATCTTAGAGATGTTTATTTGGCGTGTGGACACTCAACAAAAGAGCTAATGCAATCAGAAAGTTAAAATATATGGGCTGGAAATACAAATTCATTAGATGTACACAAAACGTATGCTGCAGTGGATCTGTCATTTAAATTAGATTTTGACAATTATATGGATAGTCTGGTTGAGATGATATATGATTTGCTCACTTTATCTATGCCATGATTTAATTATTGCAAAAGATGTGTAGAGTTAGGACCCTGTCATTCTCTCATGGACCTGAAGCGGAGCTGGGTCCGTCTTGAATACTTTGTGTTAGCTGCTTGAAGGACTTTTGAGTGATTTTTTTTCTATGGAATAAGTCTCTGTACACCCCCTGGAGTCGCTGCCAATGTTTCCGTTGACCTCAGCGGGAGCTGGACCTCACCCTTTGCCTGCGCGTCCCTCGCCAGAGCTGCGGGACGACCCCAGCGGGGAGGCCACGTGCGGAGCCGTTTGGGTTCAAACAAGCAAGGAGGGCAGGCCAGGTCCTTTGCCACAGCGGGGCTGATCCAAGCCACCAACCACGTTGCTCCTACCCACGCATGAGCACCGGCATCCTCCTCCTCGTCCCGGCAGGAGGAATCTTCAGGACGCCATCCCCTCTGCTCAGAAATGACTGCGGGAAAGTGCATTTCCCACCGTCCTCTCCCCCCAGGCTTGAAACCCCGTGGTGGCACGCAGCTCAGTGTGATCACTTCCGACTTCTGGAAACGCCTACCCCATCCTCGGCGCTCTCGGAGCTGCGGGGAGACACGAGCAGCGCTGCGCTGCCAATTGCCGGTGCGTCCGCCGGGACGTACGGCCGCTCCCAGGCTGGTAACTCAGACCTGCTCCGGCTCTTTCAGGAAGAATTCGCTGCTCAGTTAGCTAAATACTCCTAATTCCAAATACACAGCAGCCTCGGACTGTTAGGGGTGACAAAACTCTATTCTGCTTAGGATACTCACATAGTTCTTGCCTGACATTTATTAGCAGCATTTATTCATACTATAAACACGGGTGTGTGCATGAAAAATGCTGCATCCGGCGCGATCATTTAGGCAAACAAATGACGGCAACGTCTCTTTTCTGTCTGAACGTTGAATACTTATAAAGAAAACTATTAAAACGGAAACATGATTTGATAACTTCTTACAAATGCAGTAAATGCCACTTCTTGCAAATGAACACTGGCAATCAATTTAATTTCTCAAATAAAATGATTAAATTGCTGTTATTGTGGAATCATTATTTTATTGCTAAAACCTTTTAAAATGTTAATTATTGTGCCCCTTGAAAAGCTTTCATCTTGCCTGACTTTGCTCTTGTACAAAAAATGTCTCCTGGTTGCGACTTGCGGATTGAATGAAAATTCATGCTTTACCTTTTCTCTCTTTCTCTCTCTCTCTCTCTCTCTCTTTTTTTTAACACCTGCAACTATTCTCCTTGGCTGTAATATTTATATGAATTTAACTTTAATTTTTCTCTGCTTTCATCTTCTGAATTAGTCAGTATAAAGCACAGATCACTCCTTCTCTGCTGCTTTCCTGTTTATTTGCTTTAACAATAGATTCATTAACTAGATTTTGGTGCTCAAGCCATGCAGACACATCCATTTCAAAGGAGGCTTTAATGGCATTTCATATTTTTCTACATTAAGGAAGATTAAAGTATATTACAATACCCTTTACTGCTCTATTTTCTTCATTTTAGAAGTGGTCAGTTTTTAAATTTTTTTTCCCCTTTCTTTCATCTGCAGTGTTCAATAAATTGTCCAGGCCTTTCAGATGATAGTTCCAGCAAATTGAGTTCTATATTACAACTCTGAACCATTGTTTAGCCCATCATCAGTCAGATAAAGCACTCCTATTCACACAGGACATCAAAAGAACAAATATATGTTCAAAGTGGCTAAAAAGATTACTGTGACTTGGATATATCATTTTGTTAATTGTTAGTGATTATTCTACTAGTTTAGAGGTGGTAAATTTGCTGACTCTGAGCTCACGCTTGTGATGTAATCAGAGTGTAATATATAGATATTCGCGGCTGTAAATTACACCATTCAAAAAGGGTCAGGTCTATCATCTTCTAATGGCTGGAGGCGGACTAATAGCAACATTTTAATAATAAGAAGGATGTAGACGGATGTCTTTATTTCACATGTACGGTGCGTTCCCCAGTGCTCTGGAGAATTTCAGTGGCAGCGGGGGGATGAATCAGGAGATCAGCGCTGTAGGTGCTGAGCCAAATTTGTCCTTGGTGCAACTTGACAGAGATTGGCTGGGTTATACCTGCCATGAATCTGGCCTAATCAGAATTGAGGCTTTTTGTTAGGCGAAAATGGCCAAAGTTAATGCGTTAAGTTCCTTATCCTGCAAAGACTTGTTCAGACGTGCTTAATGCTATACACTGTGAGCAATCCCTTGGAAATCAGGGGCAATATTTTAGATATTTAAATGATTCCTAACACCACTGTATCAGAGTATGACACAGACCTAATGTGTTTACCCTCACAGATCCAGATGCAATGGAGAAGTATTTTACGAATGGGAAGCGGAGATACAAAATGTCAGACCCTCCAAAATACGGAGGTGCCCAACTCCCAGAGACCGGAAAGAAACTGCTGGGCATCTGGCTCTAAGCTGAAGGTCACAGAGAGAGTCCGTCACGGGGAAGGGAATGGACATGAGGCCCCGTTGCGCTGCCACCTCGCAGAGAGCTGTGCTTCAGGTAACCACTGACATGTAAGTATCTCAATATAAAAAATGCCTGTTTGAAGGATGTGAACACACATACATCTCTGTAGGCTTCTGCTCTGCAAAGGTAGTTGCAGAAATCTTGCAGATGCACAAACCTTTAGCATGAGATTTTTAAGTGGGCATCATCTACGTTTGTATTCTGCATCTCTTTTCTTCTTCCCCTGCATCGGGGAAAAGGGAAAGGAAATACTGAGGGTACTGATCAAATGTGAGGCTCCTGGGTTGAAGACAGATTTTGCAACAGAACAATCACAGGGTGTAGGTTTTAGGCAATAAGCAGGTAGCCTCGTTCTCTCAAAAGAAAAAAGAAAATAATGGAAAACTGTAACATTCATTTGGAGGCCTCAAAGGCATAAAAAACCCAATTCCAACTGTTATAGGTCCCTGCAGGAGTCTACAAAAGAACTAAGCTTTTTAAGTAAGAAAACTAGATTTTGGCCCAGAGGGCCCTGTCATTGCTGCTTAATAGATGAAACTCTTTTGATACAAATATGCTGTTTACTTCTCAGCTTCAGCTTTCATAAAATATAACCTTTTTATGATTTACGACCCCAGAAAAACTGCAGGATGGATTTTTAGCTCTGAATTGGTTGAATGTCAACAAGAAAAATATAGATAACATATAGAAATAGCAGGGTGTTAATGCCACACAAAATGATGAAATTATTTTTGTTTAGAAAAGTTAAGTTTGTTCTTAAAGTTCTTTGTGGGTGAAACTGAGGAAAGGGTTTACCGGTAAAGCCAAGTGAAGCCTTGCATAAAGCTTCCGTTTTGTTTTAAGACAGGGTTGGCCTGACTGGAAATAGTAAAACTGATCACAGAGAATTCAGCTGTGATTTCAGTTAGAGCCAGACCGAACCTTGGAGCAGGTAACCCTTCTGGTATTTACCAAAGCTTATCTAAGTTTTGCCCAAGTAAACACTTTAGGTACAGGTCTTTAATGAGGAATTTGAGTTTTAAGACTTGTTCCAAAACTACAGCTATATAAAAACTCTTATTACATACAATGGTTGTTAAAATCTTATTGGAATGGTCAGATATAATATAATCCAGCCTTCATTTTCATTTGCCTTAGTTGTTATTTCTTCCTCCTGACATCCATGTTGATGCCTACATACGTTTCAATTTACCATACATTGGTCTATGATTAAAAAGAAGCACAAAAAAAAAATTCTTGATGATGTGAAATGAAAATGAAAGCAGGGGAGCTTTGAAGATGGAGACACAACTGTTATGATGAGGGAGTGACTGTCTCTGAGAAGGCTGCACACACATTTTCTTTGCCGCAGTCTTCCACTTTGCATTGTTTCTTTTGCAGCTTCTTTGCTTAGCGTTAGCAATGTGCCTGTTTTTCAGGTGGCCTTTTTCATGTTGTTTGTGAACCTGCTGAACATAAAAAAAAAGTTGATTTTTCTGGATGCTTGGGGAAATAGCCTGATCCCAGACAAATTGCCCAGGAAGTCTCTGAAATGACTCAGACTGCCACAGAGGCAAGGTTGTAAAAATTGAAAAGGTTTTCACTTTTGACTCTTCCACTGTTGCAGAAAGAGATATTTGCTAGTGTATGGTCTCTGAAAACGGTCACTGAGCAAATTAAAATAACAAAAATATCAATCTGTGAACCCCCCCACGCCTGGCTTTTCTGTCCCGCTCCGTCACAGGTTATTAATCAGTCATGGTATGTACGGTATGCTCAGTAATAGCGGCTGCTAGGACGGTGAGCCAGCTGATATTTAGCAGCTGCAGGATTTTTGCAGGAAATATACACAAATATTGTTGCTAGAAAGCACGTTCCTCCTGTGTGCGTTAGAGAAAAGAGAAAGGAAGCATGAAATGAATGCAAAATTGAGGGAAAGTCATGGCAGAAGCAATTCTGTGGAAGCATTGTCCATCCTGCCCAGTCACTTACACATCTCTGGAGCCTCTTTTCAGGGGATATGAGGATTGGAAAATAACCTGGAGCTCTGGTTCCCGAGTCCTTAGGGAATGACCTGAAGGACTAGATACCCGCAATGGTCAGACACAACAGTGTTTTCTGCTTGAGACTTGGAGGTGCCCAAGGCACAGCTGGGATCCTGTCCCAGAAGAGGGAACCAGGCAACAGCGCCGTGAGCCAAACCTCTTGGTTATTAAGGCTTGACTTTCCTGTGACTGGCTGAAATAAGCGGATGAGCTGACTCCTCCTCTAAAGGACATGGTCTCTTTTGGATATGACTAATGTATGCACAGACTAGGCAGGAAGGTGTTGGTCTTTTACGATAAAGCTGAAGACCATGCTCTGTATATAGCTTTCAAGGTGGAAGAACTAAAAGAAGCAGCTTATATTGTTATTGAATATACTGTGACAGGCTTTCAAATAGCAGGAGGCAGTCAATCTTCAAGAGCAGGACAGAGTGCAGCACAAATTATGATATATTTTCTTTCAAGTTCCTCAAGGCACCTTACTACGCTGTAGCCATAGGTCAGCATACTTCAGCCATAACTCTTAATTAAAAAAATCTGTTAGTCTTATTCTTAAAGCAGATAATGGCTGTACAGCGATTACTTGTGCAAGTGTGATCCCTGGCTTAAACCTTTCAGAAGCCTTTGGGAAAGCGGTGCCAGAAATCTGAAAATTGTTAGTCGTTACAGATAGCTTCAGCCCAGCTAAGTGAGTGTTGGTGGTGTGACAGCAAACAGAGAGGTCCCAGGCAGGGTCCTCGTTGCTACACATTTCTTCTGCGGTGAGAGTCACGTCCGCTCCGCGCCTTTAGCTAGCGACAGCCATTAAGGCTCAGCTCCTCGAGCCCCCAGCCCAGAGGTGCTGGGCAGGGCTGGGTTGGAAGAGCTGCCGAATGCTGGTCGCTCAGGCTCTCCTGTCACAGGGAGCGCCCCATGTGCGTCACACTGTCACTTTACTGTGCACGGTCTAAAGCCAAAGCCTGTGTCTACATTTTGCGGTGTGTATTTTGAACTGTGAAAAAAACAAGCAAAAATAATTCCTTAAAATATACCTGTGAAATATGCAAATGAATGAAGAGATGCCATTAATTGCATACTATGCAACCTGAAACCATGGGTCTTTTTTCCCTCTCTATTGACCTCTCTGAAGTCCTGAGCTGAGGAAGGTTTTGAGCACATGGTTGAAGTTAGTGCTTACCTGAATGCCTCCATTCATTTTTCCATCAGTCAATATCTATACAGAGCTTTGAAAAAAGCTGTGGAGGGGACACAGACCAGGATGGCCATCAACCCAGATGTTCAGTTACTCAGGAAGCAAAGAAAGCAAACATTTGCCTGAGGGGATCTCCAAAAGCACCAAAACAAGGGAATACTGCAGAATCAAGCTTGCTGTGAAAACTTTTTGGAAACAGAGATTACAGAATTCCCAAATTTGTCAGTCTGGTGTCTGTTCAACTGGCTAGCTCAAGAAAATAACCTGAGAAACGGTCACCAGGCTGAGCAAATAGCAGTCTATGTCATTCAGAGGCATCATGCATGGTTTACTTAGGTAACCTGACTTCCTTCTGGCTTCCCACTGTTTAGGTCAACAATCCAGCCATTAGCACTGTTAAAATGCAGATAACTTCAAGAAGCTTTTGACTTGTATCATTTTCAATAGTATGAGTCATTGTGGAACTGGGTCGTTTTTGCTTTTATTCTGCCACCTCTAGTCTGTAGCTCTCTTCAGCCCTCAGGTTGAAAGACTGTCATCCCCAGGCAGGCACCTACAGTGAGCCTGGCTGTCGGAAAAGACCATACAGAGGTCAACACATGGCTTTGAAGGCACCCTGAATTGCTTAAAGTTTGCCTGGTCAATGCAATAACTGGAAAGAAGAGGCTTTAGACTGAGCTATCTGGAGACAAGTTTGTTATAGTGCTGCTGTAGCCTTTGAGCTAAAGTATATGTCCATGCTGGGAGTCTGGAGAGAAGCACAGAAAGCTTCAGCTAAAACTGGCTTAGAAACATTCATTTCCATTAGAAATTCTCTTTCTGAACTTGTGACTGCAGCTGTTCCTCATAGATTGCTCTCTTCCTTTAGTGGAACATATTAGTGAAAATAAATGGGTACATCTCACTGAAGAGATGTTGACTACAATGGATATATTTCTATATATATCTATATATGAACACTGTATGTGACGGTTTAAATGTGACAGTCCATCTGATCTGCTCTCACGCCCTTGTTAAATGTAGAGGCATATTCATGGGACATTATAGTCATCAGTAATATGTATGAAACCAGACTGCATTCAACCTGGAAATGACCCACATTGTGAACTCTGCAAGCAATATATTTTCATATGTATCAACCTGAGAGCTGTAAAAACAAAAAGAAATTCATCAGCAGGGTGGCTTATGCCTGTATGGGTAAGACAAGGAAAGCAAATGCTATCCCTTCCTCTCAGGAGTAGGCCTGCGTCTAGTCTCAGCCTTCCTTATCTGTCTCTCTTCAGCATCTTTCCTCCCAAGCAGTGTGAGGCTGGTTTTGAGGTTGTTAGAGGACTATTTTTGAGGAGCAGTACTTTAAAAGCATGTGGTTTATTTAAAGTTATACACATGAAAATATGGTAACTGGCCATTGCAAGAATTTACCCAGGGATGTGCTGTAGTCGAAATTGGGATTGGAGGTCGTTCTAAATATATACTCAGTTTCTCCGCAATTTACTGGCAGAGAGCAGGAGTTAAAAAATGCTATTCATAGGCCTGAAGTCTGTAGGAAATCAGACAATATAAGACTATTTCCCTCTGATCTTGGTATCTGGTGGAAATCTGACCTTGTAATAAGTCTGGCAGGTGGAGGAAGAGACCTCTCTGGGTTGCATGGAAGAGCTGCAGGACAAGTTACCACCTTTCATGCCATTAGGAAATCCTCCATAATTATTTCTAACAACCTTTCTCAAAGTGACCACATTGTCAGAATAGCAGGCTGCTGTGCTGGCTGCTAATATTTACTCAGAAAAGGTTTTTCACCTTTCCTTCCTTCCCTTTCTTTATCTGCCTGTTTTGGGCTTACATCCTACTATTTTTTTCAGTTATCTCATGGCTTCTTTTGACAGGGAAAGTGCGCTGCTTAATAGCACTGCAGCTAAAACCTTACAGCTAAGTGCTAAATGCCAAATGGTAAATCTGGCTGTGTGATTCATCAGTACTAAGAGTATTTGTTTTACTTGGAGGACTCATTTGGCTGAAGGCACTGTGCTTATGTCTTGCTCAATAGCCTTTAGGTAAAGTGAGTTTACTTTACTTGCCTACTTTGAAGACTAGAAATTTGGTAGTGTTTCATTCTCAGGTAGAAAGGCAAAGAACTGTTCAGATATTCTCTTGAAGCTGTCCTGAAAAGTAGCTTATAATGACAGAATCATAAAGGTCATTTGCTATTTTCTTTCCATAAACCTGGCAGTGGAAATATTTCAGGTTCTCCTGGTCTTTATTCTCTCTCTCACCATGATGAAGGTGCTGGATGTCTGATTCTCTTAGGCTCCCATGAATTTCTGAATGTTGGAAATAAAATGCAGAACACAGATGAGCCCTGTTGCACCTCCTTGTTGTTAGAGGCATGATGATTTCTGTGGGCCTGGGGCCTAGAACAGGAAGGTAAGCTCATTCCGGTGTACATGCCCACAGAAGATCCTCAGAGTCCATTGGGAAGGATTTCTTAGCTTGCTAGGAATTTGAAGGATAACAAGCCCTCTTATAGTGTCAAATGAAACAAGGAAAAGAAGATGGACCTAAAATTGGGCCCTGAATTTTCTGTGTAGGCCCCACTGAAATAAACTAAAAGTTCTAGGAGATCGGCTAAATCTGTAACCTAGGAACTCCGGTAGCTAGTTCCCACAGTGGCAATAGAAGAGCCAACAAAAGTGGCTCTGAAATACAGTCATAAAGGAGAAGACATTCAGCATTAGGTAAGTCTACCATTCCGTCTCAGATCTGTAGAGTGTTCTTTGCCCTACATGATCCCACGCTCTTTTGTGGCCATTTGATACGGGTTTTTGAACTATGGTATGCACAAAAAGGAGGACTGCAGACTGAACAGGTTTCTGTAAACTGAAATCCTGACTTCAGGCAGAAAGTGTGCTTCAGCTAAGTCAACATGTTGGCTGGGCTCATTATGCTGCATGCTGATATCGCTGCATGGCTTCTGGATCAACTAAGGATGTAAGCAGAGGAACTCAGGTCTATTTGCCCTTAGACAACCAGTTTTCCTTGAAAAATGAATGGAAAATGAACTGATGGCTTTGAAAATGTCCCTCTTAATGTCTGTCAAAAGTCGAAGTAAAATAAATTGAGCTCCTTGTTCTGGAATAATGTGTCTTTTCTCTGTAGCTCACAGCTATATGTCTTTAATAAGAAGATGTGGTGTGCAGAGGGAAGTGAGCATGAAACAAGGGTGGGGTTTGAATTTCAAGCACAGTGATTCCTCAGTAACTGCCAGTTTAGATACTTTACACTCAAAGTGTCTTCTTGTAGTTTAGCATGATGCGCTCCCCAAATGAACAAGAATGAGAGACTGGAGAGGGAGTGTCCTTACAGCGGGAGGAGAGAGCTCTAGAGAAATAGCAACTCTGCAATAGCTGCTCAGGATTATTTCTCCAGATAGACAGCTTCTGCATCTGATTTTCCCTGAGCGTTCAGACTATATTTGTTGCTGGTTGTGTATACGTGAGTGAGTGTGAGTAAATGGCTTTTGGCAGCAAGACAGGCAGAGTTGTTTATCCCGGACACAAACCTGGCCAGAAGTTGGGTTTCTTCATGTATGTCAGTTCATGGCCATAACTGTGAAATCCTCTAGATTTATAATCTTATTTGTCAGAAATGGAACTGGATCATTAATTAAAGATAGCAGCTGTGATTGATCCTATAAAAGATGGCATATGTTTGCATTTTTAGGACTGTCCTATTCCTTTTAAAGGTGTGGCCTGGCTACAAGTCCATTTGGCTCAATGGCCTGTTAATTCAGTTTCTTCTGTGATGCAGGTCAGCATCCGTGCTATTCATGTGGACTTGGTTAGTGGCAAAGAACTAAATTAATCCGTATTCTTAATTAATATTTACATAACTGTGATATATGATGTGAAATGTTCTTATGAGTAAGGGTAAATGGAGATCAACATTTTGTTTTGGAGAAAATGACCAATTTTTTGTCTGTAGTTCTTATTTTTACTGTTTTTCTCTTGTCTAACTGTAAGGTATTCATGGTTTGGATATGTCTAAATTCTCTGATTCTCTGATTCTTTACTTGAGTAATTCATGCCTAACCACAGAGGGTGTATAATCCCATAAAAGATAATGTTTTTAATTTGGTGGTATGGTATATATACTTTTCATAGTACTCTGTAAATAGATATATAGTGATATAAGAGGGAGTATCGAAATTCTTGGAAAAATATGATGTGTTATGGTCATTCCCAATGGAATCACACTTATTTAATACCAGCAGTGAATTTGGTCATGTTTTCCATGAGTGCTTTTGAGCCAAAGCAAACAGATCCCAAAATATTTGCTAATGGAACAAGTCCAGGTGAACTGCACAATCTATTTGAGGGTTTTGCTTGGCTTTGCTTTATGTTCTTGAGGATCAGTTACATCACCAGGTCTCACGGTAGGCTTTGGTGTTGTTGTAGGTACTGTTATACTCTATGTCACCATCAGTGTGAATCAGAGATTTGCAACACAGCCGAAGACGTGTCTGGTTATTTTTTGGGGGGGAAACATTTCCCCACATTTGTAAAAATTAAATGATCCTTTAATATGAAGTCATTGTTAATGCTTTCTTACTAAAATTGATATATATTACCAGTGTTTCATGATTACACGTTCATCAGTAATCTAGTAAAAGCAGCCCAGAGTCACCCAGTAACAGGAGAGACTGGATTTGACCAGGCTGTCAGATGCTGGCAAATCCCTGGCACTGAACTGATACAAAGTGGAAGACTCTTCTGCTGATCTGTTTGTTAGCCTGGGGAACAGCAGGCAAGGTCAGCTTCAGCTAAATCTTCCACGCATTTACCATGGCCTATTTCACTAATTGGCATTTTAGCAAAGACAGCATGGATAGGTTTTGCTACACTCCAAAGCTGTAAGCCTCATTTTATCAGATATGGTACCATGATGGTATCATTTCAAGTGCCAGCAAATCCTGCTTATCATGGCTAATCAAGTCAAAATCAAGTTTATGTGCAATAATAACGGTTTAAGCCATGCCAGTTTGTCTGTGGCTCTAGCTCTAGCAGTGCATCTGTAGATCAGATTAAGGCAGTCAACGGCTTACAGATTTCTCCCTTTCCTTTGCAGCCATATCCTGGGAATTTTCAATTTATTTAAGACAATTCTACAGCTCCCTTACAGAGTAACCGGCAATGCTGCTATTGCAAAATAGAGAAGTAGCCTACCCTGAGACTCTCCAGTTCTCTTCCAGTTCTCTTATTGCCTGGACTGAAACCTGCAGTCAACTGCAGCCAGTTAGCAAGGCTTGCCTCCCTTGCCTTGTCTCCCTTGCAAGCATTTGCAGGTTGAGGTTTCTAGGATAACTTCACGACTCAGGCACGATTATCGTTCTCTTTACAGAGATGTGCTTAAGTGTTTACCTGAGTCCGGGCCTTACAGTAGAAACAGCATATATAAAGGAAATGCTGAGAAGAGTAATAAAGAGCAATCTTCCTGTGAGTAAATAAAAATTACAAAAGGAAACAATAATCAATACATTTTACAGTTCAAGAGTTCAGCACATGCTGTTTCAGTAGAGTACAATGGATAGGCTGCATCCACGGATTATGAATTCCCACGTTTATGTGGAAACAGAAGTAAATAACTGAAACAAGAGTCATGTTGCAAGAATGTAAAACCAAGCTGGACTTAATGGTGTGCTATATTTAAAAGAGTGATGTGGTCCAAGTAGCATTCACTTCATCTTTTCCTTCAAGCTTGGCTGCCTGCAACCTGCCAGGACCAGCTAATTCAAAAGAAACCATTTTTCTCTATTTCAATCACCAGTAAAATACAATATGCATTGCACTTTGTTGCTCTGAATACGAGAGCCCGACATTACCGAATGGCAATGCCAGGCAAGGTGCAGTGTTGCACATGTAAATAAACAGTGCTTCTCATGTGGGGTGGGAGAACCATCATTTGGACCGGATATAGGGAATGGCAGGGGAATGCGATGATGCCACATACTCCTCAAATAATTCTTTAGGAGAGAATGGATGGCTGAAAGCTTCACACCATGATGTAAAACCTTTTATCTTTATGAGTTAGATGCAGCAATACTGTCAGAAGCCTTTTCTTAGATCTCCTATTCAAAATCAGATTTTATATATGCTTCATTACCTCTTTTCCTTTCCTGACTTGCTTCATCCTCTTTCCCTGCTTCTCATGTTGCTGTAGCTGCAATTATCAATCAGATACTGATCTCCAGCTTCAGTCCCTTTCATCTTTCCATCAGTGTAAGAGGAATTGAGGAGTGATTTAACAAGGCTGTAAGTGATTCCCCTAAGTGAGAAGGATCTTCCAGAGGGTTTGAAGTGGTGTAATTGGCTTCCGATCTCTCCTGCCACGAATGCTCTTGGGCCGGCGATGCGGGAAGGGCCTGCTCCCCCGAGAGCAAAACGTTCAGCCTTGCCCCGGGTTTCTCCTGGGAGCACAGGGACCGGGCAGTGGATTGCATTGCCCTTTCGGCGTGTTGAGCAGCTGGCGGCCTCAATGGCATTTTGGTTCAGGAATGGCTGGGCGCTGAGCTTGGCTTTTGAATAACTTAAAATCTCTTCGAGACAGGGTTGCAGGCAGGCTTGCGGGAGAAAAAGGTGAAATCCTTTCTTCGTTAAAATGTTCCTGTTGTCAGGCATGGATCCATTTTGCTCTTGCTGATGATTTTGTTCCAGACTGAGGAGTCTTATATATAATGTGGACTTTGATTTGATGATACAAATCCCATTTTCCAGTTTAGCACGTGTTTTATCCTATAAAGACTATATCAGTTCTTGTACATTAAGGGTCTAAGCTTGTACATCATGTCTATGTGATAATGCAATCCAGGAAATTATATAGGAAAAAGAATTCTTACATAGATATACTTTCTAAAACTTATATTAAAAAAGCTATAATTTGGGGAAATAGTTTTTGCTATGTGATGTTAAGAATGAACAATTTTGAACAAAAAACACAAAAAGGATAAATTTTGAGTGCTTGGCATTGTCAGACAAATACCATCCCTATAATCTTCATCAAAATCAATCTGAGAGATAGTAACAGTTGTGCCCTTGTTCTAATCGAGTAGAGCCATTTTGCTAATTTCACCGTATTTTGCGAGGCGCATGGAAAATACATTTTAGGAGCAGGTGCTCTCTTACTTTATATAGGAAGTTTTAAATTTGATACCACTTTCCTTTAATAAGGCCAGATAATGGCACAAAATCTGAATCTATTATCACAAGGAAGAAAGTAACAAGGATCGAAAATGAAACAAATGTAATTTTTTCTTATTACAACATTCACATTTCAAACTTGTGGACTGTCTACGCTTTACTTTGTAATAACTACTGTGACTGCATAATACTAGGATAGATATTGTTTAAAAAAAAATAATCGACAGTCTATTCAGGGCTGTGTCTTTTTGTGCTCGTGGTAGCCCATCTCCTTAAGTAGGTTGAGTTGTGCAACTACCCAGCAGGTGAAAAAATGTTCTGCTACTAGCATATTGCAATCTTGTATTAAATGGTTACTAAATAATCCTATATGGTAGTGAGAATGGAATGCATTTCTACCTGCTGGCAGATATCTTTGCAAAGTGCAAGGTATCAGTATTGTGTGGTTATAGAATGATGCTTGCAATGAAACTATGTGCATTTTCTCTGGTTTCCCCCTCTTCCCCAGCAACCATAATAAGCTATGAAAATCAGCCAGCAGAACTAACAGAGATGATGCAGTAAACATGCAGGCAATGATTTTTTTTTTCCAGTGCATACAATATTAGCCATTAGCCTGCAAGCAACAATGGTGCAGTCATATTTAGGGTAATTTTCACACTAATACGGCATATTCAAGCCAGATCTCACACCATGGTAAAAGTGGTTTAATGGCTGAGTTAGGCAAGGGAAATAACTCTGATATTTATCAGCAGATATCAAGATTAGCATAAATTTGTGTTTTAAAGTTTGTTATGAGAAAATAACAAAGCTCCTTCGTCTGTTCAAGTGGGTGAAACTTATGTGAAATTAAAAAAATAAAAGTGGAGCATGTTTTGTGCATAAAATTTGCTGCTACGTACTAACTGTTTCTTCTCCATATATGTGTTACAGACGCTATTTGGTAAGGTCTTGCTGCAAACTGAGGAGGATCCTAAGAAAAATTCAATAAAAATGTTAATGCAAATGATAAAAGGTATAGTTTGCTCCTGGGACACATAAAATTTGTGCCATAGATTCTGTGGAGTCCTCTACACAGTCTCTTACTTTACTTCTCAACGGAGTGAAGCATCTGGGTTTGACAAGTTAAGGGCTGCTGGATGGGCCCACAGAGCAGGTGAAGGGGATCCCAGGTTCTGGCTCCCATAGCCGAAGCAGCCTTCCTCAGCTGCCCGCCCCTCTCTGTACCCTGGGGAAATGGAAAGCAAAGGCATGGACATTGCCGGCCTGCGTCTTCTCACAGGGTAGCGTGGGGACTTGCATGTCCATGCTGAAACGGAGGGCAGACAGTGCTGGTGTGAGTAAGTATGTGTGCAGTGAATTTAGCCTGTGGCTCGGTCGCCTGCAGGGCTGTGGTCCGTACTTGGGTTTTCAAACTGTGTCTCTTCTCACATGTTTTCTTAATAAAGCATACTGGTAGAAAAACCTTCTGGTCAAAGACTCTATTCGGGCAAACATCCAAACATTCAAAACTTTCTGTACCATGCAAACAGCCAAATTGATTAAGAAATGTGGGAAACAAAGGAAACGGAAGAAAAATTCATGCCTGCGCTGAGAACTTCAACATAAAGTTTTACCCATTAGTAAATTTGGGCTGACTGAGTTATTACCTCTCAAAAACAGCGTTTGTAATGGAAATCCAGACAGAGCCTTAACTACAACTGAGTGGCACAGCTTTAATTAACTCTGCCTTCAGACGCCTGCCATTAATATTTTAAGGATTTTTAATTACAATAATTGTATTAGTTTATGAAAAATACTCTCTCTCTAGTAGTTTAATACAGAAAATATTCCAAACACACTACTTTTTCTTTTTACTCCCTTTTTTTGCCTTCTAATTCCCATGTAGACAACAGGTTTCCTCCATCCTTTTATTTTCATTCATTGTTAGATCCCCATAGTTCCTCCCAGCTCCTTAGACATGAAGGTTTTCCCCTTCAGCTTTGTGTCTTTGCATGTTTTGGAAGCTCTGTGAGGCAAGAAGCATGTTTATGTTCTCTAAATCATGCTGCCACTTGCTCAGAAGCAAAATCTGGGTTCGAGCATGTGAGGTTTTGTACAGCTATGCATCCCCATGCCAGCTCTGCTCTGGGATCTGCACCGGCTGCCCGGGGATTTCAAGGCAGAAATAATATGTTGGTTTTACTCTATGAAGTCCAGAAAATCTTGGTCCATGAGAGTTTTCTCAGTGGTACGCGGTGGAGGAATGAGTCGCTGGGGCTCGGTGTGGAAGTGGAGGTGGTGTTAGCAGCCTTTCTCCGGGATGACCGCGGCTTTGGAAATGAGCTCTTACCTCCTTGCTGCTTCTGGGCACAGTCTAAAGTTCATGTGCCCTACCAGAGCAGTACATCTACTGACAATAAGCAGGCAAAGATATTGTTTGTGTTTTAAACATTTTGTGGTTATTTCTTACCTGCTAACTCTGTGAAAACCATTATTTTTAGCTTGACATTTGCCATTTTTACCAGTTCAAATGCAACTGGAATGCAACTCAGAATAAATCCTTTTAATATCTCAGTCGTAAACAAGGCCTTAAAGAACTGCATATTAATGATCATTGGTGCAGATAAAACAATGAGAAAATTAGCTATGAGAAGCTATATTTTTCTTTGGAAGAAAAGCTCCATGCAACCAGAGTCTTCAGGAAACTCTATATTCGACTTTTCAGTATATCACTAAAATGGTGCTAAAACAACATTACACTGCTGACGTGTAGGTGGGCAAGTGAAATGGTCACAGCCAGGTAATAAATTGTGCTAGTGTATAATAAATCTATTCCTCATGCTACCTGTACAACCTGTGCAATTTCTCATACAGATAATACTTTAGTATATGAAAATTTATTGAGAGACTACACTTCTGATGCATAAAACTATTTGTACTCAAGAAAAAGCCCAATATTTATAATTTAACCAACCACTACAAAGTGATATAAAGCAGAGTCTGCCATCCGAAACAAATGAGACCCCAAACAGATGCTTCTATTGACTGATACTTGAATTCATTTCATCTTTATTTTATTTCAACTCTACCTTAATTTTTTTTTTTTTGTAATCCTCTGTCCAGAATATGACATGGATAACTTTTGAGCAGGCTCATCATTTGAATAATCAGCCATTTAGTGACATGTCTAGTCCTGTTTAATGACTGAATCTGTAAAAGTATGACCTCAAGCACTGGTTAACTTTAAAATAGCTGTGCCCACTGCATGACATAGCCAACAGGAAGCCATTAGAGCTCCAGCAATTACCATTTACATCCATCGACGAAGTCCCTATTTTATTTTAATCTGCTTAAGTACATTTTCTGCACGAGGTTAAAATATAAATCCCTTCTCCTGAACAAGACTGGTTTTCTGGCTGACTTGAGAGCACAATTTACAACTGATTTAATTTGTTCTTCACAAACATTCCTAATGACATTACCCTGGTGCATATACTGACTGCCTCCTCTTATTCCATTAACTCCCAAATCGGGTTTAAAGACCATATTGATGCTAGATGTTATTATGGGTGATTATCAAAACAACAGACAATGGGGCAAAGTGTTTACTAACTGGTTTATATATAATTTCTGTAATAACTACAACAGATGGTAATGCTACAAACAATAAATCAAGCTTTTCACTGCTGAAATAAATTGGCAGCCTGCAGTACAGAAATGCTGTATGTAACTATATACAGATGCTTCAGTCATCAACTGTATTGTTCATCTTATTAGAAAATGGGTCTGTTACTGCTATTACAGGAAATCTTTCCATTTGCAATTACAAATGTATATTTTCAATTAAAATTGTTTTTAACTGCCAAACTGGTTTAAGTATACTTTAACCTTTAATTACAAATAGAGTTATCACGTACTGCCAAACTGGTTTGAGGCATTTGTTTGTGTCTGTGGAAGTTCCTACTCAAATTGGGTTTCCACTCCATAAATATATTTCTGCCCTTCAAGAATCCTCTGGCCAAAAGGCATTTGCAGTAACTTTAGGAAGTTAATTCAATAGTAGCTGTGTGAGAGGATGCTATATTCGACAGTGCTTAAAACAATATCAGACCTGCAATTAATTTCATTCTTTTTTTTTTGGTAGTAATTTATCAAAACATTTGTCTTCGTACGCTGTCTTCTTCTGAGCTCCTTGGTGAGGAGCCGATTCCGTGTTTTCATACTCATGTCACCATCTTCTGGCCTTTCAGAGCTCCTGGGCCGTCCTCTGGGAGCCAGAGGGAAAAAACAGCCAGCGGTTGCTCAGCAAGTGACATGCTGATAGAATTTTTTCTCCTCAAGTTGGGAGAAAATGATGACAAGTTTCAGGGATGAGCAGTAATCTGGTATGGATCACAGGAATGTTTGCCTGTTGGTACCGTTCAGAAGAAAACAAATGGGAATTTAATTACAATTCCAAAAAGGGGTAGGATTTTACTATCTTTCCCCTTTTTACGGTCCCTTTGAATTGTTCTTTGCCTTAAGTTAAAGCCAAGAAAGGAAGATGAAAGTGGTCAATAGGAAATGTTTTCATGGGCAACTTTGCAAATGTGGATTTTCAAAGTGATTGAGGCCTAGATCTGCCAGATATCTAATTTATGCTGATTTTCAGTCTGATTTTAGCACCTTCCACTGCTGAGTGGCTGATTTTGAAAATTGCTTTAAGTACCTACCTACATCTTTAGGAATTTAGTTCTCTTTACAAAATAGATGGTATCCCTTCATTATCACTGGCATGCTTTTGGTCTAGCTTCTGCTCCCTGCTCTCCATCATGTACTTTGTGCAATGGTACCCAAATGCGCCAGCTCTGCGCACGCGTTTAGATGCCTAATGCTGTGTGAAATACTTGGAGAAGTTGGGCCTTGAGGGTTACGGAAACATCAGGCATCTCAAAGCAACCCGTGTTCTCACACCACAGAGAGAGGGCAAAGGTAAAAACTAAAGAAAACCAAAAAGGGCTCAATACAGTATTTTGGAGAAAGGACCAGACTTTAATTCACTATTTTATTTTCTCCTTACTAATTGTTCCTTCTCATGTCTTTGTTTTATTGAATCGAATGGTTAGGTTAGCTCTTTCTCTCATTATTCCACTCTTGCAGTTAGACACTCAGCTGACCACACAGAAACTTGGTGGAATGGTGCTGTTTAACACCAGCCACAGCAGAAGTGTCTTTTCTTTCTCTATTTTTTTGAGGTGAAATAGTCAATATTCAAAACCAAAATAGAGTTTTTTTAAAAGACTACTGGAAGAACCCAAGGTCTGTGGTAGACACTGAGGCTTGGACAGAAGAGACCTGAAAATGCAGTGTCTGCATGTGTACTGCCTTACAGATCTACAAGAAGATACAGCCTTAAACCTGGAGAGATTGTTTAAGAATTTGGGCTTTTAAATGAAAGAAAGAAATGAAGTTAGTGCAATTGCTGCTCCTGTATATAATTCTGATGAATTTTGAGGGAACTCAGAAAAGCAGAGCACAGGAAATTCAATAAATGATTTTCATATGTATTGAGCATTGTGTAGGAGATGGGACACACAACAAGATGGAACAAGATATTTGTCAGAATATTCAAAATATGTTGTAATGAATTATTCATGAATAATCTGTGAACTGAAACATGATTTTTTTCCCCAAAATAATCACATAATAATTTCAAGGAGTGAATTAATCCATTGAAATCATGATTGCTTTGTGAGCAATTTAATAACAAGAAGATAATTGACATTTGAATTAACTTTTCAGGAGTAGTGAGAATAATACATTAGCTCTTTTACATAATTTTTGGCCTACCTGTGATCTCACTAGTATTATATGTACTTTGGTGTAACTCTGTTGGCCTCAATAGACACCTGCATAAAAAGGCTAAAAATGCCCCTTCACTGGTTGATCTCTTCATAAGTACGAAGCAAGAGTTTTATTCCAAACTGCGATATGATGAGATGGAAGTGAAATGCATTGCCTGCAGTCAGATCTGGTTGTTGACAGATGTAAAATCCAGACCTCTTCTTCCTCAACTCTTTCCAAATTTAAATGCCTGTAAAGAAATGGCTTTGATAACCTCAGTTTTTAAAGTTAGCGTAGCAGGAACCCAAGCACACATCCTATGGTATCACATCCAGACTGTCAGGACAAGAGGTGGTGGCTCTTCTGTCAATGACTGCAGTGGTGGGAAAATATCAGCTGGAGGGGCGGTTTCCTTCCTCTTGTAGCATAGCTGTTTGCTCAGGTCCAGGTTCTAAGCTCCCAAGAGTCTTGGGGTCACCAAGAACCAGCCTGGACTTGGTGCTAATTTTTGCAGGGCATTACCTGCAGTCTTGTAGGGGTCTGAGGTGCAGCAGGGGCCATCGTTCATCTGCTCACGTTCCTGTCCATTGCTGGGGTGCACACATCTGGATGGGTCCTCGCGCTGCCACTGCAGAAGCTCAGGAGCCCTGGCTCCTGCCTGCTTGGGGTCCCTCTCCGTGCCCAGCTCTTTCCTCCTTACTAAGGTGCCCATTGACTGGACAGTGACCTGGCTGCTGGAGGTTGCTGCTTTACGAAGAGGATATTTTGCGTGACAGCAGCCTGCAAGATGACTTCCACTGGAGAGCATTGAACATAGAGCACAACACCCTTGCTCTGCTATCGGTTATATGTATGTGTGCAGAATGCGGAGCAGACACAACACACATGTTGCAAATTATATCTGGTGTATATAATAAAGATTAAAAAATACACTCCCAGCATTATAAAGAACTTTAATTAGAATCCTACAAAGGTGCAATCTGATTATTTGCTAATTGCCTTTCCATATTTTTTCAGGGTCTCACAAAGCATCAGGGATACTAAAGAGCAAACAGTGCTTTAAGGCCACAGTACAATGTGACAACAGTGATAGATATGCTAATTTCTTCATTCACTCCACTTCACTTCTTTTATTCTTTCCAATTAAAGCAAATGCTACTGAAACTGTAATTAAGCTAGTGCCGTAGCCCTGATTGCCTGCTGTTTTAATGAAACCCTATTGATTTTTCTTTTATTTCTAATGGCCGCACATTGCGTTCAATGGTCAAACACATGGAGGTTACAATGTGCGGCCAAACTTAATTTTTGTTCTCTAAAAGGGTGGTCTTATCAGAAAGAATATCAAAAGAGCTATTTGTGTGAGGTCTCTATAGTTTTTCCTCTATCTGTCTGAAGAGATCCACTTTGAGCAAACATATTACCATTAAAAAGAAATGAGTTACATTTTGAAAAGAATAAAAATCACTATTAGTCTTCTACAGTTGCCAAAAGTTGCACACAGATTGGGCATAATCTCAGTTCTCACTACTCTTTTAAGGCTTTTTTTTTTAATATCTGAAAGTGGAGTTGGGGAACATTATATTCTCCCCACAGGATATATAAATCACACTAGCAATTTAAGATATAACTGTCCATGAGCACTTGCCGAATGTTGATAATTTTATAGAAGGATTCATTTTCACTGGTAAATTTCACAGCAATATTTTTGGTTTGCCTGGAAGTGGTGAGAAAGATAGGGAAAGAGAAAAATCTCTAAAAATCCCATAAAAAACATAGCATGACTATAAATTTATTATTCACCAATTGTATTGTTCAGGTAGGGAATTAGGTATTTGCCTAGATGTAGCTTTTCTGTGGCTTCACAATCATACTTAGGAACCAATGTGGACAAATCGGTGCGTTGGAAAGAGGCGCTAATCTCACTGAAAATGGAATCTATCCAACCTTTTATACCATGCAACAGCATGAACTCGCTCTGTGTCCAAGGAATATCTACAGGAAGATTTTATTTCACAAAATGTGAATACACATGACCACGTTCTGGTTTTGCTTGAGGAAAATGAATGGTAATAAAGAATCATGGTTTCCTACTATTCCTGATCTAAAAATGTTTCTTTTATGACAGTTGCAGAAGATAAACTATAATCACATTCAGGATACACAAAGTCAGCAGTGAGGTTAGCAAATGCAAAAAGCAGACATGAGCTAAAGCCCCAATAGATCCTCTGTGTGTGCAAAGGTATGTTTTTTTTTTTCCATATTTGCTCAACTTTAGTCAAATATTCACATTTTTTTGCTGGTTCATGGTCACAATTTGCTGGTTATACAAGGAAAGCTGCTTTCTCTCCTTGCCATAATTCTCTAATCAGCATCTCTAAATCACAAAACATGTGTTGTTAGAGTAATAGCAATCCATGGTGGAAGAATGTGTCTTATGGTGATAAGTAGCATGTTGGCACATAACTTATCGTTTCACATACAGAATGTGAATGGCTTGTATCCATCAAACAAGTCCTAAGAACATGGGTTTATTTCACTCCTCTTGTCACTGAAATTCATAACACGTTATAGAAAAATATTTATCCACAGAGTCTTCATCCTGCAGTCTGATCTTGCATGAGCAGACCCTTAGGCTTGCCAAGAAGCATGGGGAGAGCCTCATTAACCAGCTGGTGGGATCAAAGTCTGGGCAAAAGTTATATCAGCCCTAAAGCTGCTAAATCTGACCATAGGAACCAGCCAGACTGGACTTGAGCCGGGCTTAAAGCTCGCTTTGCTCTTCCTGCCCGTGAGTGATGGATCGGGGCGACCTGCTTTGGTGTTGAAGTTGGTAGGGTCAACTCTCACAGCCACATCCAGGCCGCGGGGTTACGTTCATTGCGGCTGCATGGTGAGACTAAGCGATGCTTCTTGGATGGTTACGTCCAGTTCACAGCCAACCTGCACTTTACAGCCCCACCAAATCCGGCCCAAGGGGAGCTGCTTTCTGCAGCACACTGCAGCGACAGAGTCCAGAGGCATTAGCCTCGCTGGCCTGTCTTGCCTTGCCAGTTGTTCAGCTCTGCATATTGTACAAGAAATCTTTCCTCAGCACTAAGTTCACTTCCAGTAATTAGCAAAAGTGGGCAAATTAATGAGTAGTTGTGGATCTTTAATAAAGTTGCAAATTTTAGCTGCATCTTGCAGATCACTCAGGAAAGCTCAGCTCTTTGCCATGAGCTGTGATACTAGCAGGTCTGATTTTAGGTGAGTAAACAACACGTGTGAAACAAGATAAACACATCACCATTTTGCCAGCATTAACCAAGAAATCTTGCTTGCCTTATTTCCCACCTTTTCCCAGCCAGAGTTCTGAAACACCTTCTGTTTGTGACCACTGAATGCTAAATATACTTTTATTTTACCTGCAGGCACTAAATATTTCAATAGCCTCACATTACTATTAGCCTGCCAGCAAACCAGGAACATCAGCTCTTTTTAATTAGATTTTCTAACTGTGATGTGCATTCAGCAAGGGATAAATTCCCTTTAGTGGAAGTTGTGGATTACACTTGGACTTGCTAGCTCGGGAGAAGTGAAAATAATAAATAAAATCTGTCAGGAAAAAGGTAATAGTAGGAACAGTAGAAAATAAGATACCATCATGTCACTACTCAGCCCTGTCAACCGTTACGCTAATCAGGACAGAATTAAAAACACATTTTCTCCCAAAATGTTTCACAGCCAAACCAGTTAAATACAGATTTTAACAAAATTGAAAGCATATTATAGAGAGATTTGTGGTTTCTAGCACTGTGAGTGAGTGCTGAAAGTGTGATGAAATAACAAAATTGCTGCCTAATAATCTATAGAATAATATTGTCAACTAATGGATTATAATAAAATAAAAGCTATTATTAGGGTAAAACATTATAACAAAAAAAAATCCAACTTTTATTTGTAGCACCTCCCCCTTAATGGTTTCAAGCATTTTGAAAGGTAATTTAAACAAGTACATTGTGTCCTTATTGAAACTGTTTCATCTCGCTAGCTGCTGAAAATGGCTTTAACCATCTCTCTGAACAAAAGCGCGCTAATAAGACAACAAAAAGCCTACAAAAGCACTGGCTCAGCATCATTGCAGAAAGGCAACTAAAGGCAGCCTGCAAATGGTCTGTTTCTTTTTTCTTGCATGTAATTAGATGAATTAAAAGGACAAAGTAGTTAATGTTACTGTTGTCCAAGGCCCCCGGTCCTTTTCATACTGTCCATTCTAGACAAGAGCCTGCGGCTCTCGCTTCAGCAATGCGGTGAAGAATGTTGGCAATAAGTAAAATTAACAAGCTTAATCTGTGAAGAATCTGGTCTGAGTCATAGATGAAATGTATCTCTAGCAACGAAAGGCTAGTAATTCCTGGTCTCCTTTTATATGCCTAATAAAACTTACAATAAATTAACTGCATTTTAGTTTGCAGCGCTGGCTCTATTAATCAGGCCTGAGACGTGTAGTCAAGTTACAATAGAAAGAACTCAACTGGGTGCATTTCAGTTATGCAATTAGGGCCCATTGGCCCGACTCTAATTAGGCCAGGGATGTTGATATTTCAAGTACTGTTTTATCATTAGGTTTCATTTCCTTGGAACGTCCTCAATGACCAAGTAGTGAGAAGGGTGGGGGATATTATAAGCCCAGGTCATCAGAAAGTCATTAATGGGAGGTAAGAAGGGACGGGCTGACATTAATACCTTGCCCTGGGAAATGCTGAGCTGTCTCTGGGAGACTCTGAGCAACTTCATCTCCCAGAGAAATCGGTGGTGCCTGGAAGCAGCACCAGCGTTTGGCAGAATCAGGCTCTTGGCCAAGGACCTCCCTTAAAACTGACATTGCTGGTAGTGGCTGGCTGTTAGACCGACCCGACCTGACGAGAGGCGTTGCAGCAAGGGATGCCCCTTCCACCAGCGCCCACAACAGCAAAGTTTTCTCCATTTGGCACAGATTTGGTTGTTGTCCCTGCATGGACAAATCCAAACAGTGAAGGTCAGACAAAACTGGGGGCGGGGGCGGGGAAGAAAGAGCCATCAGTCCTCAGTTGTGCATTTCTTGCCAAATGTTAGCTTAAATCTGTAACTCCAAACAATACTTTGCCTGTTTGTAAAATATGACTTTGTTTCATTATGAAAAAAGAAATTACATAATTAAATTCATTATATCCAATTACTATATGATTCATCTGGCGGCTTAATGAAGCTTCACATTATACTAACAAGATAAAGCAAAAGAATAACATTTTATGAGACTGCAGGCATTCTGTGTACAGCAGACTAGCTAGTTTATGAGCTATATACAGTGCATTTCCTAATAGTGTGTATTGTATTAGCTCGAGTAGGGAAGTTATTGCTTGGTCCTGTGATATCTCACCCACAGCATTCTGAAAATTTGCTAAAACGAAAAAAGTTCAACGTTATTTATTTCCTTTTCTTTCCAGTCCTAGGCCTCTTTTCCGGATGTTGCCAAATTTTATCCAAGAGGACTATATGATGCAGAGAGCTAGCTTTGGAGCATAACAAAAAACCTAGGCAACCCTACAGCTGTCAGCAGGCAACACATTTTGGATGTAAAAGAGCTGGTTTGGTTTTGAACCAGTAACCCAGAGGTGAATTACCTCAGTGTCTCCGTTGATAGGTATATAAATATTTCAAATATGATTTTGCAGAAGTGTAAAACTGCCTTTTCTTTCAAAGTACATTATCAGCCTAAAGAAGTCTATATCAACTCTGTCCTCCCAATAATTTATGATCTAATAAAAGGCTTCTGTCTTTGGAAAGACTGACAAAAAAACATAGTTTTATCTTTTGGGAATGAGATCCGTCAATATAGTGAAGTCTTAACTTTCAAATATGTGTGTGAAACTATTTGCAATGTTCACAATTTTGAAATTAGCCATTAACACAGGAAAGGGACAAATTAAAGACATTCAGCCTCCTTTTTCTTCCACATATCAGTGCCCTTCAGCTTTTCTCATTACCATTTAGTATTTCTGGACAACTATTGGTATTCAATGAGAATGTAAATGGGCTTGAAAAATCATAAATTGTGAAAAATAGGTTTTGGAGACACCAGAAAACTTTGGGGGAAAAATGACATTTATATAAGTAGAAGAACAACAGGAAGGCTTTCACTTTGTTATTGAAGGACATGCCTGATCTTTCTTTAACTGGAGGCTTTGGTTCATTATTAGAAAAACAGGTTTGTGACTATTCATCCTTTTCAACTGAGCAAATCTTGAAGACTCAGAAAAAAATGGAGCAACCAGTTCCAGCATAATTGAGAGTCCCCGCTTTGTTAGTGCTAACAGTTTGCTCTAGAGAACGCTTCGTGTGTTTGTGCTTGCTAGTTGCATTTTGGAAGAGATGGGCTGAAGGCAAATCAGGGTTTTTTAAAAATGCCCCACTAAATCAAAACTTACCAGCTCGTGACATGAGAACTGGAACACTCCTGTGGTTAAGCCTTCATCAGCTCCTGATAATGGTCTTTTCTCTAATTAATGTAACAAAAACTGCATGTGCCTCTCAGCACGTTTCAGTTTTGGTTGCTTGTCTTCCTCCTTTCTGTAAGTAGGACTTGCCTACGTGCCCCAGTGCCCTCCCCAGGCCATGTGCGGGGCATTGGTTTGCTGAGGCCACAGCTCTCCTGGAGGTGTAGCCGCTAAACAGAGACCTCGAGCGCGTGCCCGGTGCTGTGTAGTCGTAACTCTTTCCACAGGCACTTTGGAGCAGTTTGCCAGGGAACGGGCTATTAGGACATTCCTGCAAATCTGCTCTGCCTTCCCCACGAAGCCCCTGGAAGCAGGAAAGCGGCTGCTCCCTTTGTCTGCTTTTTGCCCCGGTGAGCAAGCCTTGGCTGGTTAAAATATGTGTGTGCAACGCGTATCGGTGCTCGATCTCGTGGCACACGCAGCTGATGGACAGAACACGGGCGGGCATATCTATAGCCATTATAAACATATTATGCATCTCCATTCAAAATAAGATAACATTATAAATTGTATAGCTCTTTAACCAGTTGCCATGAGTGACAACCACAAATAGCTGCCAGGATATCTTGAGAGACCTGCCTCCGCCTGTTTACAAGGAGCAATCAAAGGTGCTTCTTATTTCTGGGGCAGAAAAGTGAATCAAGGGAGCTATCAGATAACCGAGGTTCTTCCTCGCCTCCCATAGCAGCTGCTGCTTACAACCGCCTAGTCATGTAATTGTAAAATGAGTATGGTAAACATGATGCATAATTAAGTAACAAAGTGCGGAGAACCTTTAGAAAATGTACTAAGGCATAAATAGAGAGCAGGATGAGATTTCTGCCAGCAGTGAATATCTTTATTAAAAGGTTGTAGTTTCTGGAAATTATTGTTTAACCAAGTTATCAATGTGAATGAAATCAGGCTTTGGGGGACTTCTAATTCATGCAATATATCAGGTGTTATTTAACTGTTGTTTACACTGTGTAGAAAAAGCAGCACCATCACACTGTTTATCACCAGTAAAAACTCTGGGATTTTTTTGGACTAATTTCTGGTTGTCGTGATGAAAAATATGAATAATTTAATTCAAAGCTATTTAGAAATATGTCTCCTATATCCACACATATTTTCTGGGTGTTCTTTTTTCCAGAATTTATTGCAGATAAAGGATCTGAAACCAATAGTAAAAATTTCAGTGGTTTCAGTGGGTAAGGCATTAGCTACAAATGTGCATTAAATCAGGTATTTGAAAACAGCCAAAATAACACTACCATGTAGAAGTATCCTTCAAATTGGTATAGGTCATAAAGAAACTGGACACGGATGCAAAGCTTGACATGCAAAACATTAGAAAGCACATAAGGTGCTTTAAATCCTCCCTTGGATGCCGCTTACTCGTGCCAGCATGATTTCCCGAAGAGTGTTCATTTCTGCTAGTAAACATCCAGAGATCTCTAAATACGTGACTCTGGACTTGCCAGAAGCACCCAGGTCTTGACAGCACAGTGCAACTGAACACCTGTGGCCAAATCTGTGAAGGACATGTCCAAATTTCCAGATACAGGAGTGTTGCTGAATTTACGGGGATGGTACAGGACAATACTGGTATGGTACTGATCCACTTTCTGCTTTCATCTTTCTTGGTTTTTGCCCATGAGATAGTTGCTGATAGAAGGACACCATGCAGCAAGTTGCCCTCCCTTTCTGATCTGAACCTTGTTAGACTTCATTATTCTGGTTTCCCTTCATAAAAACTTCTGCAGTCAAAGTATCTCTGCTAAAAAAAAGCAGAGAGATTTATCCTTGGTTTCTCTAGCTCCTTCATTATATGGGAATGCTGTAGAAATGCTTACAAGGCCAAGAAAAGAGATGAAGCCTTCCTATGGGAGATGAAGACTGAGAAGAGAGATGTATGTAAAATAACAAAAAGTGTGTATTGTGCAGCAACTGAATGTTCAAATTTTTCATTGGTCAGTCCTTAAAAAATGGGACTTGTTTGTGACAAAAATAGTAACTGTTTGACACTGGTATAACTCTAATGACCAATAATTATGCTGGCAGCAATTATTCTGAGAGGTTACTAATGAAAGATGATGCAAACAAAGACGGCGATAATGCATTTTCTAGAAATGGGCAGGATCAGTATGTTCTGAAGCACCCGCCTCTCTGACTCTACTGCTTTGTGTCTCCCTGGATCATCTTGACATTTGTCCCATTTCTCAGGAAAAGGGAGAACTCAACAAAAATATCCGAAAGGGCCATCATGTGGAAACATTTTAACGGAGAACAAAAATCCAGTCTCTTCATCATAGGCTGCTCGGTCAGTTCAGATTCACAGAAGATGACTCATATCAACTTCAGTCTATGTCTTTCTTCCATGAAAATACTTTACATTTCTACGATCTATGAAGCACAGCAACCTTTTTGTTGGGAATAATAAGAGAGTTTTGTCACAGGAATGAGTTTGCCTATGAATCTCAATCAGCCTTAATCTCAAATCTCTTCAAAGTTTGCCAGGTCCTGTGGTTTACCAACCTGTACTTCTGGCTTCTCATAATAATTTTGAAATGGTTGCCAAGATGACAAATAATCAGGGTACTTGTCTTTTAAAGGCAGAGTTAATAAGTGCTTTGCAAGGATCCTTTGCACACTTTTTTTCCTCTGTCGATGGTTCAGTTTGTTCCTTAAACCTGGCCTGCTTGAATATCAAAGGTGACAGTAAATGGCAAACATTTAGCAGTACCTTTCTCAAAAGTGCAGTGTCTGAAATTGTAAGATGCATACAACATAAGGGCTCAGATCTCCCATATTTGCAGGTGGCCTAAGGAGCTATGCAGGAGACTTATTAGACAGCTCTCTGTCTTCAGAAACCAAACTGCTCCTAAGCAATTCTTCTCTGTCTTTATTAGAAGGTCAAAACTTTCAAACTTTTTGAAAGTTTGACAAACAGGACTTTTCTCCTGTCCCTCACATAATGGTGTAAAACGGGCTTTGCTGTACAAGTAAGAAATGCCTTAAAGGAAAGCAACAGAACAGTTTCATTTATTCATATATCCCTACCCTCCAGTGTGATGCATATGCTGCAGTGAGATTAAAACACAGTTACGGGGGAAGCAAATTGCTGGAACTGTGGAAGATGTCCCAGAGCGGAGTCTCACACTAAAGTGTGTATGTTCTTCCTATAGAGATTGTTACCACAGCATCATTTTTATAGCCTTGTGCTAGTTTTCCAATTGAGTGCCACATATTCTGCAATTATATGAAGTAATTGAGCAAAAACGAGAATAGCCATCATTATTTAGGGAAGTGAGAGGAAAAGCAGGGCCTTCTCTTGAGCATGGGGCATGTGGCGGAGCTGGGGCAGCAGGCTGGCAGAGTTTGGTCGCAATTTGCCCTTCGTGGCCAGGCCCATTTCTGAGCAGGCATCAAACTCTGCCAAAGTGAGGAACGCGCTGCAGCCCCGTGTTACGCATGCGCACTGTCTAAGGACATGAGAGGAGCCCAGGCATCTCTGTCCCCAAAGCAGGTCTATTTTACACATTTTCATTAGCCCCGAATCATTTCCTGCCTGATATTTTTGAGTAACAGAAAACAAAAAATGTGGGGAAGAGGGATGAGAGAGGTTGTGATGCAGTAGCTGAGAAGGAGACAACAGGAAAAGTGGCTTTTGGTAAGTCTAAAGGTATGTTCTGAAACTCCACAAGAAAACAAAAGCTTATGTATCGTTACCAACTAAGAAAGGCTTCCTTATTTAAAGGAGAAAAATGAGAGTGTGAGTCACTTCAAAGGGTAAAGTTACATGGTTTGAAACATCAGCAAATTCCTGTGGAAAGCCTCGGACCCCATTTGAGAGGCAGCCCCGAAGTCCAAGTTCGATGCTGTTCTCGGTGGCACCTTATCTTGCTTACTAAAGGCCAGGTCCTGAGGCCAAGGCCCTCACCCAGCTTTTAATTGCTCCTTGTCAGGAGGGGTGTCCCAAAGACACAGATGCAATCAGGCAAAAGGGAGTCAGAAAGCTCCTCCTGGAAACCTATTTGGTACTGTGACTTCAGTGGCTGCTCTGGTTTACCTATTTTTTTTATGTACGAGCCTGAGGCTCTGACCAGGATACAGCCTGGAAAACAAGTCTCTGGCAGGCGGCATAGCTCAGCTATTCCTGTTAGAGTAGTTAGTGACCTTGGAGCAGGTATCGTGGTGCTTTATCGGAGATAACTGAATTTTAAGAGATTTGTAGGTGCTGAGCTCTCAATGAAATCAGCCCACAGCCATTTCTAAAATCTTGCAAATGGTCTTCTGCACAATTAAGTGTTTCAGTACCTTGGAAAAATTGGACTTGTGTCCCATATAATATTATCTATGAAAATTCACCTTTCAAATCAGAAATAGGAGCAAGATTTGATTTCACTGTTATAAAAATTAACAATTTTAGGACCAAATCTGC
Source organism: Apteryx mantelli (assembly GCF_036417845.1). Taxonomy (NCBI): domain Eukaryota; kingdom Metazoa; phylum Chordata; class Aves; order Apterygiformes; family Apterygidae; genus Apteryx; species Apteryx mantelli. Next base: position 40,608,750 of record NC_089984.1, read on the forward strand.
CACATCTGCTAATCACAACTGCAGCGACCTATCCAAGGAGATACAGGATTTCAGCAGGTCATACGCAACATGAGTTATTGCTGAGAAAACCAAGTCCTTCTTATTTCAGACATTATTACTATTTGGATTATAAAAGTCAGCAGTTCAAAAGGTGAAGAATTTTCCACAGTTCTTGAAACTTCTCCTGCATTTTCACTTACTGTCTTTCATCGTGTTGAAATTGAAAGGATTGTGCTCTGAGGAAGCTTTCCCCTCAGCAGAAGGAAACAGTCCTGATGATTTTCGGTGTCCTGAAATATGGAGATGAATAGTTCAGGTAGCAATAAATTTTACTGCCAGATAATCCCATATACATAGAGAACACATATTTGCCAGAGCAAAAATTTTAAAGTAAGGACCAATTAATTTTTGTAGAAAGAATATTTTCCATATAAAAGAACTTTCTCCCTACTTTACAGTCCATTGCATTTTACTAGATCTAATCTATACTTGGAAAGTAAATCTAATTTTCCTTTTATATGAAATAAAACAAATTTATATTTAAAACATAACACACTAAAATATTCTCTTTGTGGATATAATTATTCCACACAAAATAAAAAAGTCAGAATCCTCAGTCTACTATATTAATGTGAGTATTTCTTTAATTGCCAAATAAAACTCTACGGAGGGAAGAAGTGAACGACAAAAGAGCGTTTTACCTTGTGAATGACATCTTTCATGTTTCCCTTACAAGAAAGGTTGAAGTAAGGCTTCTCTTTATATATTTGTAATTAGCATACCAAAATGCATTTTAAAATGCATTTTTATACCAGCTTGGCACATGTGCTTATGTTTGCAAGCAGTTCAAATGCAGAACTTCAGCTGCTGCTGGTTCTTTGTCGGGATTGAGAGCCCACTGGCGTATCTTTCTCTGGTATACATCAAGACAGTCCCCAGGAGATAAGTCCTCATGTGACTTATAGCTGCCATTACACCCCCCTGTCGACCTAACGTCTTAAACATGATGGACTCTTATCTGGAAGATAATTATCACGATCATCGGAAATATGGTTTAACTTTAGAAAATATGAATCATTTTAATTTGACAGCTGCAAAAGGAAAAAGGTATAGTGAAGGTCACTAGTAAGAAATCATAAAAGCTTGATCTGAATTTTAAACCCAATAATTTTTAAAAATCAGTGATCAAATGCTGGAGAAAAACATGAATGCAAACACTTTTTTCTTGTAACATGGGTGTCAAGAATTAGATCAACTGAGCATGTTAAAGCCTAGCCAAAGTTAAATAGAGTCAGTGAAAAATTGTCATTGCTTAGTCTGGATTGTGGCTCAAGCTTTTAAATCCAACGACGGTATGATTTAAAAGGGAATTCCGTGTGGAAGAGTGAAAGCCTGTATATGAATCCTGCCTACTGAAGTCACCAAGAATTTTGCACTTGCTACTGTTGAGGTGAAATATTTATTTTAAAGCTTTCTGCTCCTTCTGTCCATGATTTTCAGCTATCTTCTGATGGCATTTCAGGTCTTATGTATTCTTTGATCTTATACACAGCCATGGATTCTTGTAAATAAGACTAGCAGTGGTAGGAATAGAAATGTAGATGGTAAAGAAGCTGGTTTGCAATAGCCAATTTTTACATTTCTCAAATCAGCCTGTGTCTTAAAAAAAGATTTTAGAACAGGACGCTGGAGAGTCACATGCAGAGGAGGCCCTGGGACAACAGTTACTTCATGAAGGACTTGCAGAAGTAGCTTTGTCCTAGAGGGATGACATTACTCCACTAACCCCAGCTTTGCTTATACTCAGGTGCCTGGTGGAGATGTCCTTGTTGCAGGACAAGAAGGGCCCCAGAGCTCCCTCCCAAAGGGGGCAATCGGAAACCGGGCTGCGGGGCAAAACCCCTTTCCCCAGCCTTGCTGACTGCCACGTTTGCCTGAGGTCCCTTTCTCGACGCATAATTGCTGTTTGCCAACTCCCAGCTCACGCTATCTGCAAACTGCGGATTTCCTCTCTCTTTTGTTAGCCAATGGTTCAAATGGCAAGGTTGATCGCAGCGGTAAACAGACGGGGTATTATTTACTTGTGCCTGTGCCAGCAGCAAATAATTCAGGCTGGACAGACTGCAGCAATTATGATGCATTTTTCATTCACTCAAATGAATCAGCCGCTTCACTTTCATGTGAACAAGTAACAAAACAAAAACAAAAAATCAAATCCAAATACTTGCTTGTTGGGCAATAAGCAGGAGAGATAGTTTGCTTTTTAAGTCCAACATTTACATGAAATTATCTTCTTATATAATTAACAACCCCTGGTTAATAACCATTCTGCAAATAACTGTGTATCTATTGAAATGAACAGATGAATCATTGTCATTTAGCACTTACAGGATAATAACAGCATCTAAAAACTACCAAAAAAGGGAATACTTGAAAAATCTATCAGAAAGTGGCACCTACTGAATAACGTGAATGAGAAAAATGAAAAGACAGAAATGGAAAAAGTTTTAGCCATGCAGAACACCAGAGTCTCTGCAGTTGTGTTCATGCTTAAAAATGAGGTTATGGTGTTAGGCGCTGCACACACATGGAGTAATAAATTGCTCTTGCCTGCAAAGCAGGGGCAAATTAAAAAGATAAGAAAGCCAAAAGTAGAAGAAAAGGGATATGATTATTTCTAGCTATAGGCAGGGAACTGAGATGCAGGAAGGATAAAGCACTGATCCCCAAAAAGGCTTTATGCACATGATTAACATGATTATGTATCATCTTCAATTCAAAGCCAACTGGAATCACTCACAAGACCCAAATGGAGCATGTGCTTAAGAGGCTTTCTAAATCTGAGCCTGTCTAACTTGCCCAGCTTCATACAAGAAAACCGTGATGGAGAACAAAATCCATCTCTCAAGTATCCCGTGTTCTTGCTGTCACTACAAGCTTCCCCATAGCTTTTCTAAGAGAAAAGAAATGAGCCAGAAAAAAGATATTGCTAATTTCAGAAATAACTCTAATTTAGTCTTAAAGCCTCTGAAACAATAATGGCTCTGTATTATGAATATGATTGTCTGGAGTTAACACTCTCTTTTTATTCATTTGTCTAGCAATTTATTTGAAAAAGTAAGCAAACTGAAATGAGCAGGCAATCAGCTGCCCTGACACACTATTTTACCCAAGGGTATTCTCTAGGAACGGAGGCAGACTATTTCAGCCATACAATGTAATATTTATACCTCCATCATGAGAAGAACTCATGACCTTACTTCTAGTTGTAATGAAAAGGTATATATTAAAAAAATAACCCTTTCTTGATAATGAAAGATGTTCCTATACCCCAAACTATAGTATAAGTGGACAGAGACATTTTGAAGTATTGCATGAAGTACTCCACTGGAGAAATTGTCATCAGCCAGTATGTACATGCAAACAAGCACCTGTCCAAAAAAAGCGTTTGGGAGAGTTTGTTTAGGTTGGAGAGCTACGATTTCAACTTTTATATCCACCTTTCCTGAGACCCATTAGCCCAACCTTTTTGACGTGGATCTTTGATTTTTGTATAAAGAGAATCTGCGGGCAGACGAAAGTATTAATCGTTGAGAAGCAGCTCTCCTTTCTCCAAAGCAGCAAATACCCAACCAGGCTGCAGAAAAAATACTTTGTGACTTCAATGCCCTCTCTCATGCAGCAACTAATCAGTAGTAACTAGACGAATGGAGCAGTTTGTGGGCAGTCCAAAAGCTCACAAAAAATCAGATATGGCATTTTCTCTTGGGAAGAGCTTTTTGAAGAGTGTCTCTCTCACTGTCACTGGGGCAGGATGTGGTTAGATCCTTACCAGGGTGCCACAGACAGCACTGACTTTTTTAATTGCCTGGAGTAAGAAAAAATCTTCTATGGCTTTTCATTTATTGGAATAGATATTATCCAGGTGATGTCTTGGTAAAAAAAAATACTGTGTTTGCTTTCCTGCATGATGCCTGTGAGAAGATATCCTAACATCTACACTGGCAAAATAACGTAATCCTCTGCTAACAGGCAGCATTTTGTTCTGTTACCCCAGTGTTAATTCAGCAGGGTTTCTCCTGACTGACATGGTAATAGCTAGAAACTGAATTTAGCCCAGTACGTATGCATCTGTAAAGGGGCTGAGATCGGTCGGTGAGCACTGAACGTGAGCTGGAGAAGCCTGAAAGTCTCCGCTGGAATGAAAGAACAGTCCTTTAAAAATAGTAATGGAAATGGGAGCGAGTTCTGGCGACCCGCTGGGGACACGCCGTGCTGCAGCGAGCCAGCCCACGCAGGGATGGGAGCCCGGCCACCTCTTGGGGTGAGAGCCGTCCTTCCCTGCCCGCTCCCGCTCGGGGCCCGGACACACGGCGCTGCTGCGGGTCTGGGCCCTGGCCATCCTGGTGGGAACGGAGCCTCGGCGTCGTGTGCGTCTCCTCCTGCGCCTGGCATCCCATCATGCCGCCAAATTCCCCATTGCAGCCAGCCGAGCTGGGAGCCTGCGGGAGCCTGCGGCTCCCTGCTCCATCCCCGCGCCCGGCCCCCAGCCCGCCTACGCTCAACAACACCTCTGCTAGGCTTTTGGAGCAATACTGGGGCGAAAGTACGAGTACGCAAGAAGATGCAAGAGTCTGCGCTGGTGTTTCTCCTTGCTCAAGTCATGACTGCTGTAAAGAGAATATGGTTCATGTAGCAGAGGTGGATATTGTGAACCCAAGCAGGTGATGACGAACATTGGCAGGAGACTTTCTCTATCAGCAGGCAGAAAGGCTAAATCATACTGGGCAAAATTAGGATTAAAATAACCATATGATTAATTTCCTATTTTACCCAGAATAAATAAACCTTTACCTCGGTAGCTCTTGTTATAATAGCTGGGCTGATATGCTGGTATCTGCTAAAGAGCTAACATATTTAGTTTTATTGTTTTGTCAAAATATTAAGAATATCAATATATCTCCATAATTCAGTGTTATACAAAGAAGCATTTTTGTGCCATATATAGCAAAGATTGTATTATACTTTTGAGATCATAGGTAATGATGACAAAGTGATCTGTGTTCAATTTCAGCATTAATGTCTGGTTTGAACAAAGCCTGAAATATGGTCTGGGAGCTAAGAGGCTTTAATATTAAGATCTTTAACTGTAATTTATGTGACAGAAGATAGGGTTTAGCATAATAAAATGTAATGGGCTCCTAGAATGAAGAGGACTAAGAGACAATTGAAAACAAGGTAAAAATGGTAAATTATAAATAACAGTAAATTTACCTTTATGTTGTTACTTCATTTATTTTTGATTTGTTGGACAGGCTCTGTAATTTCTCATTTTGCTACATTTGGAACCAGGCATTTCTCAAATAGCACACCTCAGGAAGAAAGGGGCGAAGGCACAGCAATATAGTTGGGCCACTCTCGTGAAAGCTGTATTAGGGCTCCAAATACAACCCCCTTGTTTTCCCAGAGATTGTAATTTAGCTGTAAAAATTCAGTCTGAGTTGAATTTTAACACAAGAACATGTGGGGAGAAAATGCGTTTGCTCATTTTACCTCCAAAATGATTTTGGCTTTTTTGAGGTTGCCAAAGAGTAAAAAATGAAGAGCTTTCTATAACATTTTTGAATATTTGATTGAACTCAGTGTGTTGAAAGGAAAATACCTTGAGTTTTAATAATGAGTTGGCCTTTTTGCAACATATGTTTTGCACGTTGTTTGTAGACGGTAACAGTTGACTGAAGCCTCTCCACTTTGCATAGGACCAGCTTCAGCTGCTATCTGCCTTCCTTCTTACTAACAGCTTACTCTGCAAAGGCTCTGGAAACTCAGATGACATTTCCCCCTCCAGAATTCTGTCTACTTCTTATTCTTCATGAATTTCAGCTCTTGTTTTAGGTTCCCAGGTTCAGAGCTGCTCCCCCAAAGCCAAGTGTGCCCTGCCTTGCTTCTCTCTTTGCAAAGACACTGGTTTTGTTTTTCTACAAAATAAACTGAAATATGAAAGCTACTCACCCATTGTATGCTCAAAGACAGAGGCTCATTTTAGTGCCAAAGACTTGGGCTTTCTCTGTTCCCCGTTTCTTAGAATTTTGCCTGGTCTGGTCTAAAACCAGTGACTGAGAGGAAGGAGACTGTGTGCATACAGTGCTTGGAAAGAAACACAGTGTTTAAGAAATGTAGTTGCTTTTTTCAGTGGTTGCATTCTATAAAAAGTCCCAAGGAAAAAATACAGCTCTTATATTTAAAGAATAGGGTTCTCCTTTATAACAACAGAATGTAACAACAGATGAACCAGCAGAATAATATGGTAGAAAGTAGGAACATAAAGCAGATTGTTGTGTAAAAAATTAAAAAGGCAGTGACACGACAGCAGTCATAGTCTTGGGCAAGGATCCTGCTCTCCCATGTCTTGACAAGTGCAGAACAAAAAAGATGGCTCCTGTGCTACATTCCTCTCCGGGACCTGGCTTTGGTCATTCTCACGTACACCAGGAGGACAAAGCTCAGGGGTTACTGAGGTCATTTCCACCCCCCACTTTTTGTGTGTCAAATTATTTTATTCTACTACTATCTATATGCATAGCATAGGTGAACGACCTAATAATATGCCTTCTAGTATAACTGGCCTTATCATTGAAATCTTTGAAAAGCTTCCTATTGTCTTCCATAGAAACTGGATTGGAGTCTCTCTGGAATCAGGTTTTAGATTAGAAAAGGTAAAAGGAAAGTCTACAGCATTTCAGAGAGGTAGCCCTGATGAAATATGAATTAAAATAAATACAAGGTTTTAATAATAATTAATAAAACATGCTGTGAATATCTTATAAATGACTGATACATAATGAATGAATCATACAAATGTATTCATTAGCTAAAATTATCATACATAATAATTACATTTTCTGAAAAATTTATGCTGAGGGGAAATTCCTGTCCTCAGATGTACTTGTGCAGTTTCTGTTGACTTTAATTCAGACCTGCACATGTAGTCAAGGGTAAAACGTGGTCCTAGGTGTGCATGTATATCAGTAATGCCAGGAAGAGGGCTTTGTGCTTTAGAAAGTATAGGAATTCATCCTGCTGTATTTCTTATTTAAAAACTATGCTGTGCGTTAAATGAAATTCTGTAGCCCAAGGAACCTTCGCGGCTACCCTGCATTCTGCGTAAGTGAAAACTGTTACTATAGGTAACATGATTTATGAGAAAAAGTTTTCTTTGTTTTGGTTCAGTTTTCTTAAGCTACAACTGCCTGCATATGTAGGCACATAGCATTCATAATCACACTGCTTGCGCAAGTTTTGTATTAGATTTGCTTTTGAAGTGAATTAAAACTTCCTCAGAACCAAAAAGAGTCAATATGCAGTTGGGCCTTAATCATACAGCTGAAGACAAAGCAGAGGGTCTAAAGTATGCCAGACACAGGCACCAGCATGTGAAGAGCAAGCTGCTGAATTAACACCAAAGCACTAACTTTGCCAGGTGCTGAGAGTCCCAAAGGTGGGGGCCACTCACGTGGAGGATCCGCTCTTCAGCGGTTTGCTGCGGCCACAACTTCCAGGCTGGTGCAGAGAGCCAGCAGACAATGAAGAGGCTCGTCTGATATTTTAGGGTATGGAGGGTTGCCTCTGTGCTTGGTAAGTCATGTAAAACTGATGTCCTGGCCAGGAGTGTGGTGCACCGGAGCTGCTCCCACCAGAAGGGGTATCTGCCCAAGCTGACCTTAGGCCAAAAAAACCCTAGAAAAGGAAGTAAATTCTGCAGCTACTTAGACACAGCAACCATGCCAGAATTTTCTGCCAGTCGGCGATGGTCCCCAGCCTTCTGCATGTCAACAGCTGTATGATCAGTGTACCTGTCTCTAGACTCCTGAGCTTTCCCCAGCTCCTCCTGAGAGATCATTCTCCTAGGCATGCACGCCGGTCTACAGACAGCACTCAACCCTCCCTGAAAGAGTCTGCAATGTGGGACAGGTGTGCACAGCTAATAAGTGAAACAGAAACAGGCAGTCCTGGAGAGGACACCAAAGGTTTATCAACAGCAGTGAGTTTTAATGAAGATTATGGAGAAGAGAAGAAAGGGCGGATTTCAGGATATGACCATTGCATTCATTTCTAGTTGTAAAATGGGGGAATCTGAGGATCAAATATGCAAATGCAAGTGGTGGTGGTGGGGCTGCAGCAACAAAATCAAAGAGTTTTAAAGAAAGTCAAGGTTTTTTTTTTTTTAAACAAAATATATGTAATTTATTCATTCGGGAAATGATGTTCCTTTCTTGTCTTATCAGTTGACTATATATCTGCTCTTGTGAAATGCAGTCCCTGGGTGGAACGCACAAGATAATGCAGTCTGAAGAATATTGTTTTGCTTACTTAAAATGAGACATGCATTACCTGTGCTGTACTTAAATTATCCTGAAAGCCTAGGACCGTGGAGCCTAAGTGAAATGCGAAAAGATCCATAAACCATTTCTCTGTCAGACATGTAATAGCACACATTGCATGTTTCTTCAGATTGGATGCTGTTTTAGCATGTTGCCTAGACAATTACCGCTTCAGATTAATAAGCATGTTTTAAACACAATAACACGTGTCTTTAAAATAAACATGCTTTCTTTATTAATTGCAGAAATTTACCATGACACATAGCTAAGTGTCTCTGGTGTAACAGGTTTTAGAATTTGATTACAGCACCATCTACTGGGTATTGAACTTTCCATTTTCCCAAGCCCTTCCCTGTATCTCTTTCTATTGCAATAAAAGTATATGATCACTTTCATAAGACAATTTCAGGAAAAAAAAATTGTTATCATTTCATTATGGCCTAGACACTGAGGCTGTTGAAATCACTGCAAAGATTCACTAACTTTAGTGGGATTTGGATTGGGCCTTGCCTGGTGGTGCTCAGCTAGAGTAATACTTAAAATAACATCTTGGACTCAGTGATGAGAAACAGATCTAAAGAGTGAGACAGCATGTTTCCTGCAATATGTCTCACGTAATTATAACAGGGAATCATCCATTTAACTAATGAGGGCATTATAGTACTGCACGGGTGTGCCTAGACAGGTATGAGTGAGCAAACAAATGTGATGTCCTCAGGCAAAACAACTGAATGGCAGCAGAAAGCGTTGAATTAATTTAAAGAAAGAAATTTTACTTAAGGGATTAATCAGTTAGACTTAACTCATATCCATGTAATAGGAATCCCTTGTATTACTTGCAAAAAATTGATTTCCTCCTGGAGAGGGGATGTGTTTAAAAGCTGATTAGAGGAAACAATGTTTAGAATATTTTTATTCCCCAGTTAATGTTCATTTGGCACATAATTTAGGTTCCCACTGACTTTTACACATCTGTAAGTGTTCTGGACATAATCCTGATAACATCTGAGAAGTGCTTTATACCATCCGTTAGTACCATGATCCTTAAGGGACTGCTTGTCCAAGTAAGGTACTATTCAACACAGTCAAGCAATGCAAAATCCTGTGTAGTAAGTGGTGCTCTTATTTTGTGCCTGTAAATGGATTTCTTGTAGCCATCCACTACGCAGGCGTCTGTCTGAGAAATTTTGGAGGACTGGTATACAGTTGCTACCAACAGAGCTGGCAAAAGTGGGAGCTGCCCCAAGAAGTGTCTCCAGGATGGAGCCCTGGTCCTTGGGGCAGGACTCCTGCTTTGGACCACCCAGACGCAGGTCCAACGGCCCCAGCAGCGGGGCGGTCCCGGAGCAGGGCCTCACGACCCTCCTTCTCGCCATCCCCACTGTCCTGTGTTATACTGTGATGGATGATCAAGTGCAAACATGTCCACTCCTGATCAGCCTTATTCTCCATCACTTCTAATCATGTGTCAGGTCTCCCTTGGGCTAGCAACCATACGGACAAACCCCAGAAGATGGCCTGTGTCCAAAAAGGCAGCCTCATTTGCCTTTTTCATATATTAGTACTTGATGAATTCTTCCCTGAGATATTTTATGTTATCTGAGGACAAACTCATGCTTTCCAATGGGAAAATTAAAAAAAGCTGCTACATGAGACTCTGTAATCATGCTGACATAGGGAAGTAATATGGTAAAGAATACTATCCACGAAAGGATATCAATCCCTGTGCACAATGAAGTAGATGGCAAAAGCCAGATGTATTTGCTAGGGATCAGATCTCACTGCTTTGCCTTCATATGCATCTGTTTGCTCATTTCAAAACAGTCAGGAATAAGCTCTCCCAGTTGTCTGAGTTGAAGAACAGCTCAAAAAGGTGGACTAAGCAACCCATCTCAGCATTGTCACCTTTTCCTCAGCCTCAGTAGGATTGATACTGGGTGAAAGATGAAAGTGCTGCAAGGCATCCTTATCTCGCACTGAATCCAACCATACAAGCCTTGCAATAGGATTACAGAGTGCCTCTGTCTTTGTTACTAATAGTCTTTGCTGCTTGGTGCACTCTTGGCAAACAGTCCAAGCGTCCTCTCTGGATGGAGCGAGCGCCACTCCAAACCTCGTCCCATTACCACCAGAACTCCCCTGCCCACCATGTCTAAACCCTGCACTGCTGCAGTTAAACCTGCTCTTTGTTCTTTCACCAAACACACAGAGAAAAGTTTCTCACCTTCCTCTTTGTGAAAGGCTTCATCGCATATGAAGACTGTTATATGTCACTGCTCGATCAGCTGAATTTCTGTTTTTGCTATTGGTGAAGACCCCATATGAAAGGTTATATTCTTTGCATAAAATAACTCAACAGTTCCTGCAAGCTGGTTTCAGTGTGAATGAAAGATGAACCCAGGCCAAAACCAAGTTTCTCCATGGTTGTGCCCATGAAGGCCAAGCCTTAAGACCAAACTGCAAATTTTGATAATTTGCACTTAAACCTTTAGTATATTCCATTGAGAAATGTTGTTTATTTTTACTAATATAAATATAGTAACTGGACTAAGCTATTCATTGTTTAGCCTTTATTGTTTGGATGGCATTAATTTTCTCTTTGTTTTATTAGAATCTGTTTTTTAGTAGAGGTCTCTACTGAATGGGGCACTTCAACTTTAATTTGAGGTAATAAATTGTGGAGAGTCCTTTCTTATAGTTAATACCAACATATTTTGTTACCAGATTCCTGTTATCAGCTAAATACTGAACATTGCATTGCAGGGTGTTTTTGAAATCCATCTGTTCCAAAAGGTTAGTAAGACATTTTTAAGGTATATTACTGATTCTCTTTTTCTCATAATAAGAGCAGAGCTTTTGCTAGCCAAAAAAGGTGTTCATAGATGTTCCTTGTTTCTTGGTAGTCTTCTGTGACAGAGTTCTAGGTATTCCTGTTACCCTGCTCATGAAGAGAAGGACATGATGACAAAGCAACTGAATGAGCAAACGGCTGCAGCAGGGAAAACAGAGGTAACAGGGTCCCTGTCTGTCTGTTTGTCTGTCTGTCTATCATTAAATACTGTGTATAATTGTGATGCAGGTCCTACTATTTGCCTTCCCACTTTTTAAGCATGGAATGTTTCAAATCTAGAAGATGCCTTCTAGTTTTATAATTCTTACTGTTCTCTGAGGCATGCAGGGACAGCCTGTTAGCCCAACAGAGAAGAGCAAAGGGATGATGGTGATGGTGTTGAGGAGGAGGATGGTAGCTGCAGTGGCAAATGGCAATTTGCTGATGTTTGGTAGTCTCACTAGACAGGGACTTTGCATTTGTTATTTTCAGGATTATTTTGTCCCAGCTTCCACCTTGCAGTCCTTTCTGAAAGGTATTATAACACAGTTCTCCTTCCTGGAGACTGAAAACAATGGAAGAAATGGGGTTACTTGATGAAATATTCTGTTTAGTTCACTGGTAGCTTACTTTTTTTCTGATGTGGTAGAAACTTTAAACCCTGTATTTACAAAGCAGAACATGAAAATCTGGTGGAAGCAAGTGGCCTTGCCTGCACCATCGCAGAGGTACGCAATAGAATGATGTCTGGTATAAAGAAATCCGATGAAAAATATTCAGAACCTTAGAAAGATGAAATGCCTCCTTCCATATGTATGAGTTTTACTAAGCTAGTAATCCCCAGTTTAAAGAACTTTTTTAAATTTAATAAAGAGGTTATTTTAAACTTAGATCTGCAAAACACTCATACCTCCAGCACATTGCCTCAGTGAAATATCCCTCTACATGAAAATATAGACAGTTAGTTTTTTCTTCCAAAGTGAAACACTGCAAGGTCTTTCATTACTGGTTTATTATGCTTTCTGTATCTTTGCTCATTTTTCACCAGTATTGCATTAAGTATTGATATTGATTTCTTGTAAATGGTACTGAAATGGATGGCTCACAGTTTTTGTTATTGTTCTGTAGCACTTGTATGTAATTTATTATAGCTGCAATGGAACCTGCCCCTTGCTGCCAGGGTTTAAATTAAATGTGCCATGTTTTGGCCCCTAGTAGTCACATACATTTCTCATTCTAGATCTAAAAGTGTTATGTATAAAGTTACTTTTATAATTACTTCCTTGGTATTATTTAAAAAGTTTATTTCAATAAACATGGTAATTAATATCTAATGCATTGGTTGAATTAATAGTATTTTTCTTTTCCATTACAGATAGAGATTGCTGTCCTGTGAAAGTTAATGGGGTATTTAGTAGTCATAACTGGCTTTATCAGTTCACATCATTTTCAGTGTGTGGTGGTGGACCTAGGGCTTTACTCAGGCTCAGACCCTGAAAAGGTCGCTGGGGGAGAAAAAGATTGGGGTTGACAGCGAGAAAAGGACCACCATACTGGAAGGGGATTTCTCTGGACCAGGCTTTAATGCAGTTGTTTGCACTATAACATTGGGATCAGTGGACTTGCTTTTGGTACAAAACCTGACTCAGAACCATTGATTAACTTGGCTGTCTGAGGATAAAGCTACAGCAGTGGCAAAAATATAGTAAAGCAAAGAAACTCCCCACACCAAATATCTGTCACTGTGGTTCCATCAGGTGGGGTTCTTCAAGGAGAGAACATTGACTGAGAGAACACCAGAGCTTTTACAGAAAAGAGATCGAATGATGGAACATCATCAGCTACTGCTCATATTGAAGGAAACATACTGTATATTTCCCAGTCTTATCTGCACCATTTTTAATAGAAATAAACTTTGCTATTCTGGCAGGGAGTGAGAATTTTTCCACTCTGGCCGTTACAAATCCCCTGCGCCAGGTTTTTTTTAAAAGGATTGGGATGAAGGAAGGAGAGCCATTTGGGCTTCGCTCAGTACCAGTGAAAGGCCTCTGCTTTCCCTCCTTTTGCTGTTTTTGTGCAGTTGCACCTCCGGCTCTAGATTCATGGATGTCACTAAGCCATTGATGTTGCACATGTGAAACGCTATTGGTGTAAAGCGCATTAGTTCTAAGGTGTTTTCTAAGTCATTTATAGTGAAACTCACAGCTTTTCACACAAGATTAACTGAAGCCCTTTATAGAAAGTCTTAGTTCCACTTCACTGAATAAAGCTACTTGCCAATCCATGAACTCTTCCTGGGCTTTTCCTCCCCCGATTTTGGGCAACAGCCCTTACTTTCCCTGCAGCAGCATTAAATATGTCTGTTCCGCTGTTCCCGCTGTTCCTCCCTGCGGAGCGGCTGGATTCATCCCCAGGCCGCCGTAAACGAGGTCCTCAGAAGCAAGCCGGGAACGTTGTCACGACGAGCGAGCTCACGGGCACGTTTCGGAAAGGCGGCGTCGCTCCAGCGAAGGCGCTGAGGCCGCGGCGCGCGAGGCTGGCGCGGCCCCGGGGCTCGGCCCAGCCGTGGCGCCCAGCGACACCACGGCTTCGCTGAGGCGAGGGCCGGCGCGCCCGCTGCGAGGGCCCTCCGCCCGCCCGGCGGCACCGCCAGCGGCCGCAGCGCTGCCGAACGGGGACGCCGCAGCCACTTAGGCAGCTCTACGGCCTCGGCGATAGGCTGCGGTCGGGTCCTCCGCCCTCGCCGCAGGGACGCTGGCGGCAGGAGCGCGATTAGGGCAGGGGAGCGGCGTCCCCGGCCGCCCGGGGCAGGAGGGAGCGTCCCCTCTGCTGCCCTGCGGTCGCCCCAGCCGGGCCCGGGGACGGCCTTCGAGCGGCAAAGCCGGGCAGGTTCAAGACGCCTCTCTCGGAGAAGAGTGAGGAGAATTTATGGGGCAGAAATTGGTAAGATTATTGTACGAGTGTTGCTGCAGGGTCAGAACAGGACCGAACTCCAACGGAGATGGAGAGCGGGACAGGCTGCTGTTGGAGGTAGACCTACCACTGACATGAACATCCTTCGGCCTTCAGCTTTTTCCTACAGCTATCTGTGACCTTAAAATGACATTAAAGCCATCCTCAGGATTAGCCCAGCAGAGCGTCCTCGGGTTTGACGCACAAGCTCTGCCTGGTGCAAGGCTGAGCTCCTGGCGGTCTAGCTGGGAACGGAGAGCAGGAAGGATATTTAACTTCCCCAAGATATCAGCGCACACTCTGTAAAACAGAGGAAAGATGACAAGGTGAATATTGCTAGTTAAAAATAGAATATGGAATTTTATATAGTTGTGAAACCCCTATCTGGTGCATAGCTGAAATGACTTATTTTCATCCAGGAAATCCTTACAAATACACAAAACATAAATAAGTCTTGGTTGCATAATGCATTTCTGTCAGCTGCAGAATTGTGTACTGTGCTTTTTGCCATGAACTACTGTCCTCTTGTGGTTAATCTGGAACCACCAAAAAAAAAAAAGAAAAAAAAAAGAAATCACCTAGTTGTAAAAGTCTGATTTATGTTTTAATTTAAGCTTCCCAGGTTTAAACTCAATATTTATCTTTTTTGCTTATACTTATTTCATTACGTGAAACTCCGGGGGCAGGAATGCTCTGGCTGATTCATTCGCAGGGCTCCCTGGCTCTCTGCCTGGTGCCTCACAGCTGTGTAACCACGCTGATACCAAGCGCCACGCACCTAGGGCTCACCCGTCATTTGCCTGACACCGAAGGGCTGAGCCACAGGTAAGGGACAAATCACCCAGATGTCATTGCCGTGGGAAAAGACCCTTCAGATTCAGAGCAAAGCGCTGCTTCATCATTTGCTAGGTGTTACAACGTGCTGCAGGAATGGAAGAACAGTCACCTTCCTTTGTTTTTGTGCTATTAAAATTCCCACTGAGAGAGAATGAATAAAAATGGAGGAAAATATTTTGCTTCCAATGTACCAAATAATGCGCCAAAATGTTCTTTGCTTCACACAAACTATTTTTGCTGGGCCTTAGAGCTTGTTTACCAAAGCACAGTCTGTATCATGGGAAAGCTGCAAAACCCCTCAGACTCCAGGCTTTGACTAATTTCAGCCAGTATATGCAAACAGAGCAGTTTGCTGCACTTTCCAGATTTCTATGGAGCCTTGCATTGCAGAGATAAAATGGATTTATTGAGAATCCAAAGAAAAAAAGTAATCTCCTTCTTGAATTTTTTTTCAAGAGGCGAATTAGCGATCCAGGTGGGTTAGTTTCCCCATCTTATGTTATTTTTACCCAGCACTAGTTTGTTCGAGTTCCCTGACGGCAACAGGTCCAGAATCGAGAGCTCATATTGCGACGGCGCTGCTGTGTTTTGCAGCAGCACAAGGGAAAATCTGAGCATCAGAGGTGTTAATCTGATCTATCAGTATTGGTGTCCCACACCTCAGCCGCGGTGCAGGAAATTAAAGGATGAGATCTGCAAGGGGACTATTTCATAATGCTTTAAACAAATGAACTTCTTAACATTTTATGATCTCTGGAAGATTGTTTTGTTGGTAACAATGCTGCCTGCAGTGCTAAGCATTTGCTGGAAAAAGCAGTGGCACGCCAGTCGTGTCAGCTACAGCCCAGCAAAGTACACTTGCTTGAGCTTTATCATTACTGGATAAATTACTCGATCGCCATCAATTTTCATCTGGGCTGAGTTTTAAGGGAAGAACCAGCCCAAGCCTAGGACTGCGGCTTGCTTTATATGGAAAAATTACCTGTGGGCAGTTCACGAACCAAGCAACCTCCCACATTTTTTCCCCTCCTTGGTTCGGAAGCATGCAGTGATATACGACCATTAAAGCTTTTTGCTGGTTTATGCTATTTAGAATCTCTTGCCCCCTCTTTTTATACCATTTCCAGGGAATTTCGATTCATTTTCCTGCCCCTCTGCTGTCCTCTGGACTGCAGAGGGGCGGAAGGAGACATCCAGCCCTGGGTCTCCTCAGGAGCACCAGATCGCACCTGCAGCGGAGCAGGGGCGATCCGTGCTCCGCCAGAGGCTCCGGGCAAGCTTCGGACTCACGCCTTCTGTTAACTGCAGAGTCCCCGCAAGGGAAGAAAGGGGTATAAAAAGGAAGCAGAAACTCCTCAAGGATAACAGTAATGTACCCTACCCACAAATTACTAGCAGACCTTTGCAGTAGCTTATCACCTATAAAAAGCTCCAGAGTAGTCCTTGCGGCCATTGAGCTGATGGCACTTTTATGGCTTTTCCTCGCCATAAGGCAAGGCTGGGGTAGCCCGATGCAAAACCCCTCTGGAGCAGTTGGCGAGGGGCAAGGAGGCTGCCTCCGGCAGCCTCTGCCCTCCGGAGCGGCAGGCACCCTCGGCGCTGCCACGAGCCTTTCCTTGCCAGAGCGTGGGGCCAGGCGGCCCCGGCTCGGCACCCCGAAGGATTAGCCCCTCTCCTCCACATCCCTGCTTCTCCAGGGCCACACTCTGTGCCTGTTTCCAAGGGAGCTGTTTGGAGAGCAAGGTCCCACCTTGGGGCCGGGGCTGTGATAAATGTGACATTCCTGCCCACGTGCTCCCAGAGCTGGTGGCTCGCTCCCTTGCTCCCACTCGGGCATTGCACCCCTGCGGCATCAGCTTCCACCTCTCCTTCGCTTCCCGCAGGCCTTCGTCTGGAAAATTCAAAATTCGGCCCTGGCCTGCATTAAGCCCAGCAGTATTTTAAATGGTTGCAAATGATTTCATTAGAAGGGTGAAAAGCCTGTGTGCTTTGCTTTGCAGTCTTTTGCATGTGGTCAAACGGCCCCCTCTGGTCTGCGTAACTGCACCCACAAGAAGCACCCAGAGGGTGCATTGCTGGATGTAACCAATTTTAGAAGAAATGGTCACTCTAGCAACAACAGCACATACAGATACTGTGATGTATGTGAGCAGCTGTTTTCCTGAATCGCAGTCTGTGGTGAACACAACACTATTTCAAGCGTCTTATCTCCCGTGGTTTTCTTGCAGGGCTGCTACTGATGCCTCTGGGGGAACAACACCTTGTTCAGCCCTGCAACGGGCTGTACAACCGATGAGGTGTCAGCAGTCCCGAACGACCGTGTGTGCTGGTTGCATCGAGAATCAGCATGGAAGAGCCTTCCTCCCATCACTAATAATTAACGTACGGTGCATCAGGCATTACGAGCTGAGTTGTGCAGAGAAGCAGAGCCTGCGTTAGGCATTGCACGTGTTAGACATTGCAGTGCCTTTGGGGGTTTATCCAGCAAAGCTGCGGGAAGGACGCGGAGGCTTCCCTGTGCGACCTGTCCGCGGCGCAGCACAGCCGCCGCTGCGGGCCCCGGCTCACGCAGCCCTCGCCACTGGGGCAGGTGCAGCGAGCGTGTCTTTCCGGAGGAGACTGGCTCTCCTAGACAGTCTGCGCTAGGTTTAAATGACACCTTTGTATTTCAAGAAGTGGCCAAAGTCCAGGAGATAAATTGTTCTGTTAATTGTTAGGGTGTTTGGGCCACATTATTCCTGGTGATGTACAAGCAGGTAAAAGAGGCTTCTGGGAAGGAGCTGATAATGTCTCCCTTTTTCTTCGCTCTTTCAGAGGAGAGAGATGAATTGATGAAAAAAATGGAATAAGTTAGATAAAGCACAACAGACATGTTGGTAGAGAGTGTATTGGATATTGCTGTTCTATTTGTTATACAGTTGAACCCAAGGTCTATGCCAGAATACTGATGAAGTTCCTGCTTATGTTCTGCACAGGAATTAGTATAAAAATCATAGCTGTTAAAATCCATTCTGTTTCAATTCTGTACTATAACATAATGAATTTCAGTCTTGTAATGACCTACGCAAAGAATTTTTGAATTCGAATATATTGTAATCATTTGCCATCCATTGCTTACTTTTTGTTTTTATAACAAGAGCATTAAAGTGGCCTCTACAACTGCACTTTGTACTCCATGTTAGTTTTATTTGCTAGCAGGGAGATATCACTAGCATGAGCACATTAAAAAAAAAATCATATGGAAAGTGCAGTTCTACCAGGGTAGGTTATCAAGCAGACAGAATGCACATGACCCCACATAGGTTGCTAGGGTTAATTTTTCTGCCTGTGAGACAAAAGCTTTTTCAGAGACAGAAGGAAAAATGAGTATTTTAAATAGAAAACAAATCTTCAAAGTATAGTGCACACATAAAATTCTGAGCAAATGTTTACAGACTACAACACCTGGAACAATTAAGATACTGCAACGGAGTAGCATGTGATTTAAGAGGCCACGATTTGCAGATGTATGCCAAGTACAATACCTATGTCATCCAAAGCACAGAATTGCTCCAGCCTCTATTCCCCTATTGCTCTTTTTGAATTAATCTCATATTTAGAAATAATAATGCTCTCCACTGAAGGGAATGGAATGGAAAAGGGTAGCAATTAGCGGCTGTGTTTGCTACACTTCTCTTCACTCCGGTGTGTATCAATACGGGCCAGACCTTTCACTGCTCAGCGGTACAGGGAAATGTGCATTTCAATAAGAAAAGATGGGCAGGTGGTAGGCCCGCTTCATCCATCTCCTGGTCTGATTATTTATAAAATAGCTAGTCCAATAAATAGCCATTAAAACAAGTCATTATTCAAAGTTATTTTTAGGTTCTCGTATCCCACGTAGAAAAATTACTTATAGTTGTCCCTGATGTCATATTTTCCTTCTTCAGCTCGATAAAACGTTGGCCATCAGGGAGGCGCGGGGTGAGGGTCTGTGTGCCCATGGAGGGGGTGAGGCCGGGAGGAGCCGCGTGGCCGCGTTCGCACGGAGGGAACGCAGCAGGCGCCGTCTGCTTTGCAGGAGCAGCTCCTCAAAGCGGTTGCTGTGTGTCACGGGGCGGCTGCGGGCCCTGGCTGCAAAAGGAAATAAATCTGTTAAAAAACATTAGTGTTTCCTATTGCCAACCTGTAAAAGACAGGAACTGAAAGCACTGTGTTTCTGCCGCAAAGCTGAGCGAAGCCTGGCAGCGGCAGGACAGCGCTCCGGTGGTGCGAGCGGCGTGAAGGGCGAGCGACGGGAGCGCAGCGAGTCACCGTCACCGCGCCGAGGTGCCGACACCAGCGTGGGAGCTCAGCTGCCAAACTCGGCTTTTTAATGCCCGCACCGCCTCGGAAAAACTGGCTCTGCAAATAGCTATACTCAGCAAACACGGCTTAGTACAGTAAAGTGCTTAACTAGCACTAAGAATTCATCACGAAGAATGGAAATCGTGATTATTTCAGGAGACCGGAATGAGCCATTCTCCAGACATAATGTTCACTATTTTATATATACCTTTTAAAAACAATGAGCTCACTATGGTATATGAAATCCCAGCCTACAAAAGCACCCCACCGCTCATCCTTCTTCTCTTTTCCTCAAGGAAGCCTTGAGAAATCAGACCGTTACGGAGGCTGTCAGTTCAGACTGGAGCAGAGCATTAAATAATAAAAGCCAATTTCACAGCCAGAGAGCTTCTTTGGGGAACTCCTTGCCGCTGGTGAGGGTCTGCTCTGTTTGCAGTGGGGAGGTGACATCAGCCCACTAGGCATAATAACCTGCACATGATCTGCACAAGATCAGGTTGGACTGAGCCCTTTGGAAATGGAGTCTTCACCCAGTGTAACACGTGCCAGAGATAATCAAATCTAACTAAGATCACAAAGATACTGGGAAGGCCAAATAAATAAAACTCAGGAAAACATATATTTTTGCAATATATTTTATATGCTTATATAGGCATAACTGATAGGTATAGAAGGAAAACCAGGCATAACCTGCATGATGAAAATATTTTTTCAATCAAGCAATAGGTAAAAGTATCATTTATATTACATTGTCAGTGGATTTGCTATCAAGACCTTTGAGTTAGGAATGTAAAGCATTTGTGAATCTGTTATTTTTTAATTCAGAGAATTCCCAGGAATAATTCTTGACCCGTGAAGTATTTATGTGTAGCATGTAGGTAGCAACTTGTAATTTAGGATGCACCAGTTAGTCTTGATTGGACATACTGGTTGTATTACATTGCTGGTTCCCTCTCTTCTACCAGGTTTTCAAAGTAAATGCCTGCCTTTATGCAGGAACCAAATACTTCCTCCACGAGAGGGAACTAGCAGTAGAAAATCATGAAGCCAGGAGAGCAAAAACAGAGTTGAAGTAAATTCTATTTTTATTCAGTTGAATATTCACATACTTGTAAGTTATTGCTCAATTCTATTCCACCATATTCCTCACAGTGGATTAGATTTTCTAGCTGATGACAGTATTTTTTTAGAAAACTAATGTGTTCAATGCATCCTCTCTGGAAGGCTTGCTTGGTCTAAATATCGATTGGATTTTACTACCAGCCAAGGTCAGAAACTGAAGAGGTTCCTGCTGCAGGAAGCTGTATATTAATCTCAATATCAACTAAAGTACCTAAACTGTTATTGGAATTTGATGATCAATTACATCTTTGAAAAGTACTTAGTATGACATTTGTTGGGCTTCCATATTTCGTGTTATACAGTCACACCTGATAGTTCAATAACTGGAAAAATACCAGCAAAGAATCTCCTCAAGTCTCTGCCCAGACAGCATCTGCTTTATAATTCCCATTTCTTGCTTTTTCCACATTAATTGGTGTCCCACACCATTAAAAGGCTTTCTTGCTGCCTTCCTTGTGGTATTTCATTAGAGAATATACTGATGTTACATGTATTTATGTAGACAAACACACAAAACCTTCTTCTGGAAGAATATTTCTTAATTCAACCTTTTTTTCTAGAAGAGTATTTCTTAATTCTGGACCCTGCAACCCTTACATTTGGGAATGTCATTGTTAGGTTCACCAGCATCAACTCGGTCTCATCGCTGGTGAACAAATGCCTGGATAGGGTCTCTCCTTGTGTTGTCCCACCCAGCGCCACTCAGGAGGACCTTTGCACAACCTGGCCGTAGTAAGGTTGTGCTCTCCTAGCACCCACCGCCTTTCTGTGGGGAATGCTAGATATCTTTGAAGTTCATGGTCACAAATCTCCTCCTCGCTCTCTGTGCTTTTTTTCTTGTTAACTTGCAACGATCTGATATTTCTATCTTTGTTTTCCTTCCTAACAACGGCTGTCACTCATGTACAGTGGGAGTCATGCAGAAGCTTTTGCTTATTTTAAGCATCACCTGCGATGACATCATTAAAAATCAACATCATTACAGCTACAAGGACCTTTTCATTTTAAAGCACATAAAACATTATTAGTGAGCTTCCTTCTTCTGACACGTGCATTGCACCCTCCGAATGAGCTGGGAAAAAGACAGAAAGGAAAGATTTATCAGGCATCAAGTTCAACCATCCAAATATCACAAACCTCATTTTTGTTGCTAGCTGTACGTAATTTTGAAATGGTTTGTAAATTTAATTGTCCATGTACAATTTGTGCACAGGCCACGCGCAATCAGCAGCATTGCCAAGATTAGCAACTGTATTTCTTTCTTACACAAGTAGATCCAACGTGCTTTATTGGAAACAAAATGCACCCTGAGGCACTTTAAGCATAGTAACAGCCAGATAGGGCGAGACTCACTGCAGTCAATGCATTTCAGTAGGTCACAAATGAACGTGTTTTGGGATGTCAGCCACACCAGTTAAACTTTGCAGAGAAGTTATTGGGCTGTGCTACCTGTTGTTACTAGTTCTGAGTATCAGGAGAAGAAAATGGATAATCCCTTTCCCAGTACTCTTCTTGTGTCAGGTAAAAACGATTAATAATGGTGCTGTTTATGTTTTTCAGGCTAATGAGAATCAGCATTCCTTTGGGCGTCTTTGTTGCTGATGGGCAGGTGCTTATGCTGGGCTTCGTTACAAATCCAGGACTAGGACGTGTCTCTTCCCACTGTCCGCTTCTATACTTCTGGGATAATTACAAGGTACCTGATTGCAGGTGGGGGCCACATTTAACTATGTTAAATGACACTGGAGTCTGCATCTGGCAATTATAAGATCTTAAATCTTACAATTAGGTCACATTTAATTCACAGGTATTTGTGTAGGCTTCCTTAAATATGGAGCAACGGTTTGAAGAGGGGAAGGATAAGCCTCTTGGATTGCAGGCTTTTCTAACTCATTCTTATTTCTATTCAGAGTGTGAAGAAGCAGAAACATGGGGCCCTTTCTGTTAGAAGAAAGTTTATGGTTAATGAGTTGTCTGCTTAAAAAACAAAAAGGCAAACAAGAAGCTATGACTGTTACTACTATGTAATTTTTTCAGCAATGCAACTTTTTTTGCAAGTAGCCAGGATTAATTTATGCAATAGTAACCCCCTTGCCCATGAAAAACAAAAATATTCATTAGCCAGAATTGTTACAAGTGATATTTGACAACGAAAATCTATTCAAATAAAATTATAGTAACAGCAGTGATCTTATACCAATGTATGGTTATTGTATCAATGTGTAGAGACCCACTGGAAACTAGACCCCTTGTTTTGCTAGGCCCTGCACAAAGACAGATCAAAGAGAGAACAGTGAAAAGGGAAAAAAAAGCTTAATTATCCATAGGATGGACCTCAGTATGCATATGAATTGAGGACATGATGCAAAATGCCTGCAATGGGCAGGGCAGGGCCCCTGGCTGGGACCCAAGCAGTATGTTCACAGATTAGTGCCTATGTAGCTTGCGTTATTTGACTTTTCTTTTCTTATTTACCCCTTTTCCATAAACTCCTGTTCCAAAGATTTATATCAGAGAAGCAATTTTCTTCCCAACAAGAGAGTTATCTTTTTAGCCACAAAAGCAGGTCCCCAGAATCATAGCTTATTGCAGCGACACAGAAGAATAAGTCAAGAGTTATCACCAAGTACAGCCAATTGAAAAAAAAAACTTATTTTTATTTTGAATTATTTTTCAGTTCCAAAACCAGTTTCTGAGTTATGATTATGAGACTCTCAGCTCTAGTCTCAGTTCTAACTAAAATTTTCAAGAAATCACAGAACTATTGTGTTGAAAAGCCCTCTCAGAAATTAAAGGAAAACATACAGCTGTTCAGCTGATGCTCTGGAAATGCTCCACGTAGCTCTCATAAAACCAGAGCTTCATGAAATGTTAGCTCCAACTCACAGAAGTGCTCACATCGCTCTTAGTTTGATGCTGACCTGTATCTTTTAAGCTTAACCCACACTTGCAAAAGCCCGAAGGAGTTGTATTCGGAGTCTGGATGTTAGCGCACCTTTCTGCTCTAATTGAAATAAAACACTTTTCTGGTATGAGCAACTACAGCTCTTTTTTTCAGTAAGTAGAGATTATTGTGTAATAGAAAATAATGCCTTGATTTCCCGAGACTTCAAAGATTGGTGCTCAGATGGTCGGGGGGGGTTGTTCCTGTCTGGCTCACCCAAACTTTACCAAATCTTTCAAAACCAGAATCTGCATTGCAGTGCAAAATCACTGTAAATATTCCACTGGTGTGGACTGGCTTCTGTTTTGGCTCAAGGGGGACAGCAGGGCTGGTGTTAGGAGACAGCGAGTTAACACTTTGAAGATCCAGGTATGGTTTTCTCAGCCCGTTTTCATAACCAGGTGAGGGGACTTGCGTAATCCCTGCAATGCCACATAGTAAGAAATAGCTACAACAGCTGGTAGATAATTTCAAGGGAAAATCTAGAGGTTGAATTGCCCCAGTCCTTGATGGACTGAGAAATGGAAACCAAATCTATCGTTTCTGATGGGCACAGCTGTCATTCGGCTGGGCAAAGGTGGCGAAATGCCGCAGCCGCCCCCGGCCCGTGCACACACAGCGGGTGCCCCGCGGGAGAAGCAGCTGGGCACCCTGCTCGCGCCGAGGCTCCGCGCGTAGCAGCAGATCAGTTGACGAAGCACAAGAAATGGAGCCTGGGTTGCTCTTCTGTGGTCTGTCCACTGCTTCTTACTCACCATTTCGAGCAGACTGTGAGATCTTCGCTCTGCATTCAGCATCTGTGGGAAAGATTCTCACTGATTTCAGCAGAAAACGATATGCCCAAGTGGCGCCAAGCTGCTTAGGGGCATTCAAGGTAAAGCTCCTTCTTACCCAGAGAGCCAGCCCAAGAGCTCTGCACCATTTAAATCCAAATGAAGCCCTATTTTAAGAGCTTTGGCACAACTTGAGTGATGCAAAGGCCTTGTCTTGGGCTTTCTGCCTGGGAGTGAATTTCACCCTCAGTGAATTATTATTATTATTAGATCGTACTTTTGAAAACATAAAGCAAGCAACTCATGCAGTTAATACTAAAGCAGTGGGAAATGGAAAGCCCTAACAGTCTGCAGAATTACATAGGAATTGCTACATAAACCCTCCTTTCGTACTGCAGAAGGATACACTAGATGACCCGTAGGTCCTTCCCCATCCCACTGCCAATGGCGTCTTGAAAGAACGCTTCTTTCATAAATCTCGCGTTTCAGACATCAAGTATTACCTGAGAACGTGTTTCTCCTTATTTTTCTC